>NW_011501259.1:0-42676 GCF_000495115.2 Populus euphratica | reverse complement strand
AACGCCGCCCCCCCACCCCCCCCCCCCCCCCCCCCCCTCCCGGGCGCCGTAGTCTCCTAACTTTGATTGTAATCCAAGAAATGGCAATTGTTTTCTTCCAAGCATTCTGCGGCTACCATCTATGCTTCCTTTTCCCTTTTTTTTTACGCTTGTTGCTTGAAGATTGCACAAGTTATATTTTGATTTATTCATTATGATTCCTGCCTATTAAAGAGTAAATAGATGCTATTGTGTACCCAATATATACCCATCATATATGTGCTTTAGGTTTAAAGCAAGTGGGGTGTATAAAAGTTGAATGGGAGCATGGCCATAGCTAGCACATGGCAAGGCTTTCACATTCATGAAAGTGGCATCTTCGATTTTGAGTGACTTGGAATGTATTTTCTTTTCAGGAATCATGCACAGTGTAGACTATATCTCTGCAAATTGCTTTTTCACGGGGCAACATATAAGTGGGTGGATCCACAGAAATATAAAGTTTTGGAGTTTGAGTACCACGAGCTTACAGGTTTGCTTCCTCCAAAATTAAATCCTTTGAGATCATGGGTTGCAGAGCTCAACTCTGCTTAAAAGCTATAGAACTCGTAAACTAACTCAATTGCATTTAAAAAAAAAACATAAAAATATTTGCATCTATACCTTGCAAGGAGTTGGAGTAGAGGAGGTGTCATGGAGATCAAATCAAACATTCACAGGACGGAGATCACACGACAACCCAATTTGGTAAATCCGTCGTCTTACAGCTAAATTGGTCCCTTAGGCTTGTATCAATTACGTTCATGTATGAAAGTCATGGCTATACAATGGGACAAAAGATAATGGAGAAATAATCTGTTTGTATGCATAAAACGCCTAAAAGCCACAAAAATAAAAATAGAGAAATTCATAATAAAAGAATATTTTGAATGAGTGATGTACATGTGGTTTTGAATGAGGTGTCCTACATAAGATAATTATCTTGTAAAGCCACCGCATTAGGGGAAGGAGAACCAGCCCATGACAGAAGGAATAGTGCTGTCTTTCTATTAAATAAAGTTTCATGGCACAGATCTAATGTCGCATTTTGGTTAATGTTATAGAAAAAAAAAAGATAAATAAATGTATATGGATGAAGAAATAATTTCAGACACATTAAGTAAATATGTTTATAAAGGTATTTTAAAATAAATATGCATGCTTGGAGAACATGAAATATAAAAGCTATCATCTTTGTCCTTATTATCGTCATCATCTTTTTGTTTCTAACCATCTAAATCATAAAACATAATACTTATTTATTTTTAAATTTATTCAAATTAATTATTATTTTATTAAATAAAAAAATATTTGATTTTGACTTATCAAATCAACACTACATCTATAAGAAGGTTAAAAATGCAATTTCAATCCAACCTATAATCCCTATAAATTAGTTATAAATTAGTTATTACTACTATAAAAATATTAAGCCCAATAACTAGATAAATGCATCATATTTTCTTTTCTAATATGAATAATTCTCATTAGTTGCAGGATCTTCAAGAATCCTTTTCAAGTTGGAGTTTATGTTAATGAAGCCCAACTACATGTCCATTGATACGATCAAAAAATTAATATCTTCTTCTAAGTGCAGGAGTGTCGAAGTAATAAATAACTCGGCAAAACCGAGATCGAACCATAAGTAGGTTAATTATATAAATTATAGATAACAATAATATAACAACAACAACAATAATAGTAGTAGTATTATTAATAATAATAATAATAATAATAGAAGAAGAATAAAAAGATGAAGAAGAAGTTGATGAGAACTTTGAGATGAAAAATTAACATAAGGATTAAACAATGATAACAACAAATATCAAGGTTATAGGATCCTTTAATGGTATGTCAAACAAGTATAGTATAAACTCTTATTATTCAATTGGAAACCACACACTAAAAAGGTTCCAATTAGATTATAAATTATTAACATGATTACATTAGTTATCTTTTTCAATTAATGTTAATATTTGTAAATCTCATCAGGCATTCATGATTATAACTTATGTTAACAACAAATCAAGTTCCTGTCATAACTCAGGTATCGGTAATACCATACAGTATGGGTATGAAAGTGCCAAGTATTTGATGTGCCAAGTATTTGATGTACCAAGTGTCATATAACATAAATATAGATTAGTCATTTAACAAACAAAGTATTAAAGAGTGAACAAGATAACAAATATAAAACATGTTAGTATCAAACATTAAAGTCCATCTTAAGTTTACACTATACTTATTATTACACCATTAGTGTAATTTTTTCACCTTGACATAATAAACTTAGCTAAACATAATGAAAGAAAGAAAGAAAAAAAAAAGAACATAAATAAGATAAAAGTTAACTAAGTAAAGGAAGGGAATTGAAAAGCATAAACTTGATATTAATAAAAGCAAAACATAAGCATTACAAAAATACAAAGAGAGAAAACAAGAGCATGATCTTAATCTAGAGACCAAAATGCCTAAATGCATGACAAATGCCTCCTTTATAGGTCAAAATTAGGAAATATTGATTTGATGACTAATTAATAAGTGGATAGCCAACTCTTGACTTCGTGACAATCCTTATCTTCTCTTGTCTGCCTAAAACATGAAAGTTGTAGGAAATTATCTCAGCTTTCTAGAAAAAAAATAGAGGTCATTTGGACTCCTAGAACTGTAGATATGGGCCAAACACTAAATAATGTTCGGGCTGGAAGACAAATTCAGACTTCTTCATTCTTACTATAATTTGGAATTAAAAATGGTCTTATTAAATCTTGTGCTCCATATGAAAGTTGTAGGTCTATATCTTACATTTGCATCTATATAAAGTAAATATAAATTCGAGATATATAGTTCCAAATATGACCCAATTACCAAATAGTATTCTGGTTTAGATTGTACCGACATCTTTTTTCTAAGTTTAGTCATCTCTTTGTCTTTTCAATTTTAGTTCTTAAACTAATCAATCAATCCTTTTATTTATGTGATAGACTTGTATTTAAAATGAATATTTACCATAAATTAAACGTATCTTATATTATTAGATATGTTCGTATAAAATATGTTTTAGTTAAGGAGTTATTGATACTTCAATTGCAAAATGATAATATAAAATCTTGATAAAAATGCACATTTAAGTACTAATAACACTTCTTTCATTATGTTATTTATTTTTCTACTTATTACTAGTTCTTAGTAATCAAAGCGTTAAAATAGAAAAATAATTTACAAATTTCACAAAGCAAGGTATTCATCATTCAACTTCCCTTAATCTATCTTGATAAACAAACTCATTAAATTTATACATCTGCTCAATACCTCTTAAACAAGATATTAATAAACCTTTCTTTTGTGCTCAATATATCAATACATCGTTATAATATAAAATCTTGATAAAAATGCACATTTAAGTACTAATAACACATCCCCAACCAGCTTATTACTAGTTTTTAGTAATCAAAGCGTTAAAATAGAAAAATAATTTACAAATTCCACAAAGCAAGGTATTCATCATTCAACTTCCATTAATCTATCTTGATAAACAAACTCATTAAATTTATACATCTGCTCAATACCTCTTAAACAAGATATTAATAAACTTTTCTTTTGTGCTCAATATATCAATACATCATTATAGGGCTTTTCTTGAAAAAAAATAAAATTTTTGTTCTAATGTTTAAGGTTAACTTCCTTGGGTTGAGATTATTATTTTTTTCTCTTTTTTTTCTATTTTTTTTTTAATAAATATACATATAACTTAAAACATCATGCATCTTTAACTTATGTAACGAGCTTTTAGCTAAGGACTTCTAGACTAGTTTGTCTTAAGGCATTAGGTGTTGAGACACCCCTACGAGCTTAGTAACTCGGGTTACCGATACTGATATGTAGATAGTGCAATGTTTGATTTTCTTAAGGTTTTCTCCTCAACCTATGTAACAAGTGTTGGGCCAATAGCTCCAAAGTCAGTTAACTTTAAGGTATTAGGTGTTAAAATACCCATTCAGACTTAATTGCTTAGGTTAGGGAAGCTACGAAACAAAACTTATCTATATTTTTATTATCATCATTTTTTTTCTCCTTTTTTGTTTTTTTTTCAAATTATATACTATTATTTTTTCTTAGTTGTTACCTTTAACAAAAGAACATAAATAATATAATAATCCAATATACAACCCACAATCATATGTTAAAGTGTGTGTGAAAATTAAAGTTTAAAAATACATGTTAAATAAGTATATTAACAACTCAAGTTCCTTTCATAGCTTAGGTGTCTGTTATACCATACAGTATGGGCTATGAAAATGCCAAGCATTTGATGTACTAAGTGTTATACAACATAGATCTAGATTAGTTATTTAATAAGCAAAGTATTAAAGAGTGAATAAGATAACATATATAAAACATATTTATATCAAACATTAAAGTCTATGTTAAGTTTACATTATACTTATTCTTGCACCGTCAGTATAACCTTTTTACCTTGACATAATAAACTTAACAAAACATAATGAAAAAAAGAAAAATAAATAAACAAAATAAGAACATAAATAAAATAAAAGTTAACTAAGTAAAGGAAAGGAATTGAAAGACATAAATAAGATATTAATAAAAATAAAACTTAAGTACTATAAAAATACAAAGAGAGAAAGCAAGAGTATGATCTTGATCTGGAGACCAAGATGCCGAAATACATGGCAAATGCCTCCTTTTATAGGCTAAAATTAGGAACTAGTGATTTGATAACTAATTGATAAATGGGTGGACTTAGTGATAATCTTTATCTTCTCTTGTCTATCCAAAATATCAATGATAACATCAGAATTGGAACCACTTGAAAACATAAAAGTTGTAAGAAATTATCTTAGCTTTCTAGGAAAAAAAATGGAAATCATTTGGACTTCTAGAACTCCATATATGGGCCAAACACTGAATAGTTCTCGGGCTGCAGGACAGATTCAGACTTCTTCATTGTTGTTATAGTTTAGTCATGAAAATAGTCTTTTTAAATCTTGGGCTCATCTAAAAGTTGTAGGCCTATGTCTTACCTTTCCATCCATATAAAGTATACCTAAATCTGAGATCTACAACTCTAGATATGACCTAATTACTAAATAGTGTTCCGATTTGGACTTAACTAACATCTCTTTTTTAAGTTTGGTCATGTCTTTGTCCTTTCAATTTCAGTTCTTAAACTCATCAATCAATCCTTTCATTTATATGATAGGCCTGCATTTAAATGTATATTTACCACAAATTAAAGGTATCTTATATTATTTTATATATTATTATAAAACATCTTTTAGTTAAGGAGTTATTGATACTTCAAGTGCAAAATGATGATATAAAACCTTGATAAAAATACACGTTTAAGTACTAATCACACCCCTCAACCAGCTTATTACGAGCCCCTATTAATCAAAGCGTTAAAATAGAAAAATAATTTGCAAATTCCACAAAGCAAGGTATTCATTATTCAACTTTCATTAATCTATCCAGATAAACAAACTCTTATTAAATTTATATATCTGCTCAATACCTGTTAAACAAGATATTAAAAAACCTTTCTTTTGCTCTCCATAAATCAACACATAGTTATAGGGCTTTTCTTATAAGAAAACAAGATTTTTAGCAAAGGAGATGTAAACTCAATTCGTATGATCAAAACTGTGCTCACAAAGTTTCAAGATCTATCAGGTCTGTATCCAAATCCAAATAAAAGTGACATCTTCTTAAGCGGTGTGTTAAATGCTGAGAGGGAAGAGATTATTCATGTTCTTGGGTTTGCAGAGGGGGAGCTCCCTATGAAATATTTGGGAGTGCCTCTTATCTCGTCCAGACTAAAGGCTGTTTATTGTAAGGGGCTCGTGGATAGAATCACCTCTAAAGTTCGACATTGGACTTGTAGAACACTCTCGTATGCAGGACGAGTACAACTGATTAATTCAGTTTTATTTTCCATCCAAGTCTATTGGGCATCTCTCTTCCTCTTACCTGGGCAAGTCATAAAAAGTGTGGAGCAAATTATGAGATCCTTTCTTTGGTCAGGTTCAGATATGAGAACTACTGGGGCTAAAGTGGCTTGGGATCAGGTATGTCTTCCAAAAAAGGAGGGGGGGCTAGGAATAAAGAGGATAACAGAATGGAACAAGATTGCTTTGTTGAAACACATTTGGAACCTGTGCAATGACTCAGATGGCTCAATCTGGTCTACTTGGATCAGATGTAATCTGTTGCGAGGTAGGAATTTCTGGACAATCAAGACGCCACAGAATTGCTCTTGGGCATGGAGAAAGATTCTAAAGCTCAGATCCTTAGCATGGCCGAAGATGAAGTACATCATAGGGGATGGCAGGACAACTTCTCTATGGTTTGACAATTGGCATCCTCACAGCCCGCTCGCAGATTCTTACGGCGACAGATTCATCTATGATTCAGGTATGGAAAAGAACGCGAAGGTGAATATGCTGATTCATAACTCAGAATGGAAAATTCCTACCACTCACGCTATTGGATGGCACCCCATTGTAGAAGCTATTCCTTCCAATTCTAATCCTATGATAGGGCAAAATGATGAGATTGTTTGGCTGGATTCACCAAATCACAGATTCTCGATCAAAATAGCTTGGGAACAACTAAGATTTCATCATACGATGGTCGAATGGCATGACATTGTGTGGTGCAAGAATGCTGTTCCAAGACATTCGTTTCTTCTATGGGTGGCTGTCCAACAGAAACTCACAACTCAAGATAGACTTCATCGATTTGGTATACATGGTCCCAATAGATGCTCACTCTGTCTCCGCAACTACGAAGATCACAACCACTTGTTCTTTGAATGCTCCTATACTAAAGCGATCTGGTGGGATGTTTGTGACAGATGCAACATTCCAAGAATGACAAAAGGATAGGATGAATGGATTCGATGGGCCACTGTCACTTGGCATGGCAAAAGTTTTGTTAATTTTTCTCGTAAACTCAGTTTTGCAGCTACAGTGTATCATATCTGGCAAGAAAGGAATGCAAGGACCTTTGCTGGAATATCTAGAACTCAGAATTTGGTCTTTCATCAAATTGAATGTATCATCCGTGATAAGCTTGATTTGATGAGGAACGTTCTACCAACAGATGAAAATAAAAGAATCCAACGAGCATGGAGGGTTAATAACATAGATTCTTCATTTGATATTTAGCTGGTTGTATTGGTTTCCCTAACGAATCAAGTTAGGTCTTGAGTTTTCAGTTCGGTGGCTAGCATGTAGCCATCTGTTGTTTTACGTTTCTGTTCTCATTGTAAATCTGGGGTATGCCCCTTATAATTTTTGTATCGTTTTCCTTTAATATATACATCAACTTACCAAAAAAAAAAAGAAACACAAAAACAATGTGAGAAAAACAAAATAATCAACCTTTATCTACAAGATTATTCAAACCAGTTGATTCATTTTCACTAGGAAAATTATCAAAGTAAGTTTTCAAATGATGTTCATTTTTCTTAAAATCATTATCATTCTTTGAATTCTCAATATCACAGGCCCCATAAAGATTGCTCCATCTTAATCTTAGCTCTTTAGGGAATGCATAGAGTTGAGAATTATAAAACAAATTTTTTTGACCAGTATCAACTTTTTGACAATTTTCACAAGTTTTGCAAAATGCATGCGTGTCCTTGAACATGGTGGGCCAATAAAATCCATTTTGAAAGATTTTTACAGATGTCGTTTTTGACGAGAAATAACTTCCACATGCTTCAAAATGACAAAATTTAATGACACTACTTACCTCATTGTCGGGAATGAATCTTTGAAATATTTGATCAGGACAATATTTGAATAAATTAGGGTCATCACAATAAAAGTTCTTCACTTCGTTCAAAAACTTTTCTTTGTCTTGGGTACTCCAATCAGCTGGCAAATCTCCTAAAGCAAGAAAATTGATATTTTTATCATACCAAGGCATTGGACTAAGAGAAAGTAAGGATTCGGGCATCTTTGCGTGTGGGTTGCGTGACCATGTGATCACGAGGTTCGCATCAGATTCATTAGGAAAGTAATCATCGATTGGTGTGATGTCAAATGTCGAATCTGTTGTCACTATTGATAAAAGATTCACATCAACATTTTCGGTGCGTTTTTCATCTGTGATTTCTTACTCAGAATAAATCATTTGTAAATCTTCAGATTCATCCAATTCATTTTTACTTAAAGTAGATTCAAGTTGATCATAAACTAATTCGTCAATATGATCTACTTCTTGTAAATCATTATCATCTCCAGGTTGCTTGCAAATGTTGAAAATATTCATCTCCAATGTCATGTTTCCAAATGATAGCTTCATCAGTCCATTCCTATAATTAATCAATGCGTTAGAGGTTGCAAGAAACGGACGTCCTAAAATAACAGGAAATGAATTACATGCTTCAACAGGTTCTGTGTCCAAGACAATAAAATCCACAGGATAAATGAATTTATCGACTTGTACTAACACGTCTTCAATTATTCCTCTAGGCACTTTTACAGATCTATCGGCAAGTAAAAGAGTTATAGAAGTTGGTTTTAACTCACCTAGATTGAGACTCTGAAAAACTGAATATATAAGTAAATTCACACTAGCACCAAGATCAAGTAAGGCTCTTTCAATTTTTTGTTCTCCAATAAAGCAAGAAATTGTAGGACAACCAGGGTCTTTATATTTCAAAGCATTATTTTTCTGAAGAATGGCACTTACTTGTTCGGCTAGAAAGGCTTTCTTTTTCACATTCAGTTTCCTCTTCACAGTGCATAGATCTTTCAAAAATTTAGCATAGGAAGGAACCTGTTTAATAGCATCCAGCAAAGGTATATTGATCCTTACCTGTTTGAAAATTTCAAAAATTTCAGAGTTGTGATTGACTTTCCTTTGTTTGGTCATGGCTTGAGGAAATGGAAGTGCTAGCGGAGAATCAGTCTTTTCTTTGGAATTTTCAGATTCAACCCCTTCCTTAACCTCAGAGATTGACTCATCATCTTTCTCATAAGGTTCAATAACCTTACCACTACGCAGAGTAGTGACTGATTTTACTTGATCCATGTGTTGGCTTCCGGAACTACTTGCATTTGCATGGTATTGCCCTTTGGAATTTTGTTGTGGTTGAGATGGAAACTTACCTTTCTCTTGGAAACTGAGAGCAGATGTTAATTTTGCAAGAATATCTTTAAAATCTGTCATGTTTTGAGCAAGTTGAGTATTGATTGTCTCTTGCTTTTCAATGAATGCATGCAATGTTTCCTCAAGATTTCTTCTAAGAGGTGGAGCATAAGGAGGTGCATATCCATGAGAATTTTGGAAATTGGGGTGTGCTTGAAATGGTGGTTGTGAAGTTTGTGCATTGTTGTTCTCACTCCAACTAAAATTTGGGTGATTTCTCCAACCAGGGTTGTATGTTTGTGAGTATGGGTTGTGGTTGGCCCTTTGGAAACTGTTTAAAGCATGGACTTGTTCATGGAGACATTCCTTAAAAGAAGGCAAGGTTGGACAATCGTTGGTTGAGTGTTCATTTGTTTCACATATTTGACACACAATGTTTTCAACAGATTTTAATTGACCACTCCTTTTCAATTCTAGTGCCTCGACTTTTCTAGCTAAAGATGCAAACTTGGCTTGGATGTCATGATCTTCCCTAAGGTTGTAAATACATCCACTAGATGTATGAGGTTGAGTTTTACTCGGTACCTCATAAGTACCTGCGGTGTCCCAATTTTGAGCATTTTCAGCTAACAAGTTTAAGTACTCCATTGCTTCATCAGGGTCTTTATCTTCAAAAGTTCCATTGCACATCAATTCAACCATTTGCCTATCTCTAGGTGTTAACCCTTCATAAAAATATGAAACCAATCTCTATGTTTCAAAACCATGATGAGGGCAAGTACTCAGCAAGTCTCGATACCTATCCCAACATTGGTAAAATGTTTCTCCTGGTTTTTGAGTGAAAGTAGTGATTTGTCTTTTGAAAGAGTTTGTTCTGTGTGATGGGAAAAACTTCTTTAAAAACTGTTGTTGCATTTCATCCTAAGCACGAATGGATCCTAGTCTCAAATTTTGTAGCCATGTTTTAGCCTTATCTTTTAATGAAAAAAGAAAAAGCTTTAATCGGATGGTGTTCATGCTACAATTTAAATTATTATATGTGTTTTTTTTTTTGGTAAGTTGACGTATATATTAAAGGAAAATGATACAAAGATTATAAAGGGCATACCCCAGATTTACAATGAGAACATAAACGTAAAACAATAGATGGCTACATGCTAGCCACCGAACTGAAAACTCAAGACCTAATTTGATTCGTTAGGGAAACTAATACAACCAGCTAAATATCAAATGAAGAATCTATGTTACGTTACCCTCCAGGCTCGTTGGATTCTTTTATTTTCATCTGTTGGTAGACGTTCCTCATCAAATCCAGCTTATCACGGATGATACATTCAATTTGATGAAAGACCAAATTCTGAGTTCTAGATATTCCAGCAAAGGTCCTTGCATTCCTTTCTTGCCAGATATGATACACTGTAGCTGCAAAACTGAGTTTACGAGAAAAATGGATGAAACTTTTGCCATGCCATGTGACAGTGGCCCATCGAATCCATTCATCCCATCCTTTTGTCATTCTTGGAATGTTGCATCTGTCACAAACATCCCACCAGATCGCTTTAGTCTAGAGCATTCAAAGAACAAGTGGTTGTGATCTTCGTTGTTGCGGAGACAGAGTGAGTTAGTATAGGAGCATTCAAAGAACAAGTGGTTGTGATCTTCGTAGTTGCGGAGACAGAGTGAGCATCTATTGGGACCATGTATACCAAATCGATGAAGTCTATCTTGAGTTGTGAGTTTCTGTTGGACAGCCACCCATAGAAGAAACGAATGTCTTGGAACAGCATTCTTGAACCACACAATGTCATGCCATTCGACCATCGTATGATGAAATCTTAGTTGTTCCCAAGCTATTTTGATCGAGAATCTGTGATTTGGTGAATCCAGCCAAACAATCTCATCATTTTGCCCTATCATTGGTTTAGAATTGGAAGGAATAGCTTCTACAATGGGGTGCCAGCCAATAGCGTGAGTGGTAGGAATTTTCCATTCTGAGTTATGAATCAGCATATTCACCTTCGCGTTCTTTTCCATACCTGAATCATAGATGAATCTCTCACCGTAAGAATCTGCGAGCGGGTAATGTCATGCCATTCGACCATCGTATGATGAAATCTTAGTTGTTCCCAAGCTATTTTGATCGAGAATCTGTGATTTGGTGAATCCAGCCAAACAATCTCATCATTTTGCCCTATCATAGGATTAGAATTGGAAGGAATAGCTTCTACAATGGGGTGCCATCCAATAGCGTGAGTGGTAGGAATTTTCCATTCTGAGTTATGAATCAGCATATTCACCTTCGCGTTCTTTTCCATACCTGAATCATAGATGAATCTGTCGCCGTAAGAATCTGCGAGCGGGCTGTGAGGATGCCAATTGTCAAACCATAGAGAAGTTGTCCTGCCATCCCCTATGATGTACTTCATCTTTGGCCATGCTAAGGATCTGAGCTTTAGAATCTTTCTCCATGCCCAAGAGCAATTCCGTGGCGTCTTGATTGTCCAGAAATTCCTACCTCGCAACAGATTACATCTAATTCAAGTAGACCAGATTGAGCCATCTGAGTGGCACAGGTTCCAAATGTGTTTCAACAAAGCAATCTTGTTCCATTCTGTTATCCTCTTTATTCCTAGCCCCCCCTCCTTTTTTGGAAGACATACCTGATCCCAAGCCACTTTAGCCCCAGTAGTTCTCATATCTGAACCTGACCAAAGAAAGGATCTCATAATTTGCTCCACACTTTTTATGACTTGCCCAGGTAAGAGGAAGAGAGATGCCCAATAGACTTGGATGGAAAATAAAACTGAATTAATCAGTTGTACTCGTCCTGCATACGAGAGTGTTCTACAAGTCCAATGTCGAACTTTAGAGGTGATTCGATCCACGAGACCCTTACAATAAACAGCCTTTAGTCTGGACGAGATAAGAGGCACTCCCAAATATTTCATAGGAAGCTCCCCCTCTGCAAACCTGATAAGAGGCACTCCCAAATATTTCATAGGGAGCTCCCCCTCTGCAAACCCAAGAACATGAATAATCTCTTCCCTCTCAGCATTTAACACACCGCTTAAGAAGATGTCACTTTTATTTGGATTTGGATACAGACCTGATAGATCTTGAAACTTTGTGAGCACAGTTTTGATCATACGAATTGAGTTTACATCTCCTTTCCTAAAAATCATCAAGTCGTCAACAAAACAAAGATGAGAAATGTTGTCCTTCTTGCATCTCCAGTGGAACTTGAAGTTTTGGTTGGCACTCATCTTGCAGAATAGCCCCGAAAGGATTTCCATACATAGGACAAACAAATATAGAGAAAGTGGATCCCCTTGTCGCAGCCCTCTCCCCCCTTGAAAATAACCTGCAAGCTCACCATTGACGTTGATAGAGAATTGACATGATGTAACACAAACCATAATCCAATCAATGACTGTTCTAGGGAATCCCATTTTTCTTAACATAACATCAACGAAATCCCACCGAACCGAGTCATAAGCCTTCATCAGATCTACTTTCATAGCACAACGGGCAGGTCCCGTAGATTTATGATAGCCTTTCATTAGTTCCTGAGACAAAAGAATGTTGTCGCTGATTCTCCGTCCAGAGATAAAAGCAGTCTGATACGGACCTACTAAGGATGGCAAAACAGCTTTGATTCTCCAAGCTAGAATCTTAGAAATGCATTTGTACACGGTATTGCAGCAAGATATAGGACGAAAATCTGTCAACCTCGTAGGATTGGCAACTTTAGGAATAAGGGAAATGGATGTAGCATCCATTTCCTTAAGCATTCTCCGAGTCTGAAAGAAGGAGCTAACAGCGTTGATTACATCTTCCCCAACTATGTGCCACATTCTTTTGAAGAAACCTGCGTTAAATCCATCCGGACTAGGGGCTTTGTTGTTCTTCAAACTAAACATAGCATGCTTAATCTCCTCCCTTGTTACATCTTGTGCTAATACATGTTGTTGCGTCGAAGACAGTTTCAAGTTAATTGCCGATTCCATCTCTTCCTCATTCAGAACCCTAGGCATCTGTTCCACTCTTAACACACGCGGGAAGTACGCAACGACTTCTGATTTAACTGCCTCATGTCCTTCGACAACCTCTCCATCCTCCTTTGTAAGTGAAAGATGTTTATTTCTATGCTGTCTTTCATTTACTGATTTGTGAAAGTAGCCAGTATTCTGATCCCCCAAGCTAAGCCACTGTATCCTTGACTTCTGTTTGAAAAAACTCTCTTCGGCTTTGACGATAGAAGCGTAGTTACGTACAGCATCCCTTTCTCGCATGCACAAAGTTGGATTCCCATGTGCTGTATGGAGAGTCTGTTGAGCCTTATCCATTTCATCTTTCGCATCTTTGACTCTATCTGAAATGTTGGAGAAGTGAGTCATATTGAAAAGTTTCAATTCCCGTTTTAGTTTTCTTAGCTTGCAACACAGCTGATTCTCCGTCCTGAATTGTGTTCCCATACTTTCCTCACCAAGGGCATGAACTCGTCATGGTCCATCCACATATCAAAGAATCTGAATGGTTTCTTTATATTCTGATAATCACCAGTAACCTTTACCACCATAGGAGAATGGTCTGACATACCCGATGGCAAAAATCTCGCTTCTGAAAAGCAGAAGTTCAGATTCCATTTCTCATTGACAAGCACTCTATCTAGTTTTCGCATAATCAGATTCTCAGGACATTGATTCGACCAAGTATAATGCAGGCCTGAATATCAAAGATCATCCACTTTCGCTTCTTGAATACATGTTTCCAATCTGTCCATATGACCAGCCCACGAAGTAGACCCTCCTAACCTGTCTGATTGGTAGCGGATATCATTAAAGTTGCCCATAAGAATCCATGGGCTGGACTCCCATCCATCACTACGACTCGCTATATCAGACCATAATGCCTCACGTAAGGAAGCGTTATTGTCTCCGTATATAATTGAAGCATTGAAACAGATATTGGTAGCTAATATAGTGACAGAAACATGAATAGCCTAGTCTGACATTCCGAGGACATCAACCTTCACCACATCAGCATTCCAACAAACCTCAATACGACCACGACAAGAGAAATCATAATTATACAAGAAGGACCAATTACGCAGAAGAAGTTGAGAAACATTATATTTATTCTCGTCTCTAACCCGAGTTTCAACCAAACCGAAAAGAGTCATCCTCTCTTGATGGATGAGCTGACGCAATGCTGAATGCTTTATGGGATCATTCAAACCTCTTACATTCCAACATCCAATAATCATAAGAAAATAGAGAGGAGTACAAACAGCAACACAAAGATTACCTCGACGTGCCCCCAGGCGAGGAGACAGATTTCTTATTCTTCTTTGAAGAGTTTTCGAACCCTTTTTCTTTTTCTCTAGAGAGTCTCTAGCCTTAATAGCCAACTGATTAACAGTTTCCCTTTCGGTGGAATTCAGAGTTTGTGGGCTTGTCGGGATTGGTGGCGTCCACTCCTTATCAGTTCGTTCCCCATCTGTATCACCTCCCATTGCTTCAATATCTACATTCAGCTCATGACTATTAACGAAAAGAACCTGGTTCACGGTCGCACAATCAGATGTATTGGAGATGGCTAAACTTTGATCTGAAGCAGTACATGTACCCCCCTGCTCCTGCTTCATGTCTCCTTGTGAACTCTTCAAAACAAGAGGAGATGTAGGATTTTCATCTTCATAACAATCAGCATTGCTCACATCTGATGCAGCCTTCTCATTCATATTGCAATCAGAAATATTTGTACCAGATGTCGAACAACCATTCTCATTACAGTTACGCACTTTAGATGCCAAAGGACCATTCTCGCCATCACAGAACCCTTATTTCGTTTAGCAATACCTGTCATTGAAACTGATTCTGCTGTTTATCCGCAGATTTAGAGTTCACAGCTCCTAGTTTCCTCTTACCCTCTGCCTCCATTGTAAGATTTTCACCGTTATTAGTAGCACATATCGCTGTCGTGTGTCCAAAGACATTACAATTATTGCACTTCGATGGTATCCATTCGTAATCAGCTGAAATTGTTATGAATAACCCATTTGGACAGCACATTTGAATCACCAAAGGTCTGCTTACCATGTGCCATGGGGCTCTTTCCAGCACATTAGTGGCATGATCAACAGAATCAAAAGTGAATAGGAAGAAACCATTATCCGAAGATAAAACTTCTGATAGACCGTAGGAGCCCCAGATTCTTTTGGCAATAGAATTAACAATGGGATATGGTAATTTCTGACCCACAAAATGACCAACTAGGGTGGGTTCCCAAAGTTCGCAGCCATCCTCAAACACATCAAGTGGAGGAGCGACTGTCACACGACCATCAGTCATTGCTGGTCTTGTTTCTGAGACCCTACCTTCAACTCATCAACTTTAGAACCCAACATATGATTCATTTCTGAAACAACATTAGAAGCTTGGGAATTAGAGTGTTTCTTCTCTATGCTAGCTTCAGAATCAGCTTGATTAACACTAGTAAACTGAGAAATCCTCATCCCATGGCTATTCAACATATCTTGTAGCTCTAATCTTAATATATGTCCAGACTTGACTTCATTGTGTTGTTCATTGTTAGAGGTAACCATTGGAACAGAATCCACAGCAGAACATAAGGACATACCATTTGAACAGAATCCACAGAATCCACACCATTGGACAGCTCTAATCTTAATATATGTCACTTGACTTAACATATCTTGTAGCTCTAATCTTAATATATGTCACTTGACTTAACATATCTTGTAGCTCTAATCTTAATATATGTCACTTGACTTAACATATCTTGTAGCTCTAATCTTAATATATGTCACTTGACTTAACATATCTTGTAGCTCTAATCTTAATATCTGATCTGAAGGTTAAATTATTATGTGTTGCAGACCTCCTCAAATTCCCTTAAATGCAAGTATGGATTTTCCAATTCGAAGCCATGAAAAGAAGGTAAAAGTTGAATAATACCTGGTTTAAAATTAAAATGAGATGCATCAGGAGAAAAAACTATGCATGATGGTGCACTTGTTCTTGTGGGATTCATGTGGTCTCTAAATGTTCTAGCACGGTTATTCTCATTATGAAGTGATTGATTATCTTCTTCGGCCATATTTTCTGAAAATAATGAGGATACCCTACAAAGTCTACCACTTGATATATGTGACCACACTCTCATGCACGTGTAGGAATAAAATAAAAAGAAAAAGAAAACAAAAGAAGAAGAAACAAGAAAAAAGAAACAAAGTTATATACAAGAAAAGTGAAAAGAGAAAATAAAATAACTACTATAATTTATACAAGAACTTACCTCCCCGGCAACGGCGCCAAAAACTTGACACGACAAAAAGATTGATGTCTTCTCCCAAGTGCACGAGTGTCGAAGTAATAAATAACCCGGCAAGACCGGGGTCGAACCACAGGGAGGTTAATTGTACAAATTAAAAATAACAATAATACAACAACAATAATAACAACAACAACAACAATAATAATAATAATAGTAGAAGTAGTAGTAATACTAATAATAATAGTAGTAATAATAATAATAATAAAGAAAAAGAAGGAGAAGGAGAAGAAGGGAACTTTGAGATGGAATATGAATGTAACGATTAAACAATGATAATAACAAATGTCAAGGTTAGAGGATCCATTAATGGTATGTCAAACAAGTATAGTATAAACTCTTATTATTCAATTGGAAACCACACACAAAGGAGGTTCCAATCAGATTATAAATTGTTCACATGATTACATTAGTCATCTTATTCGATTAATGCTAATACTTGTAAATCTCATCAAGCATTCATGATTATAACTTATGTTAACAACAAATCAAGTTCCTTTCATAACTCAGGTGTCGGTTATACCATACAGTATGGGCTATGAAAGTGTCAAGCATTTGTTGTACCAAGTGTTATACAACATAAATCAAGATTAGTCATTTAATAAGTAAAGTATTAAAGAGTGAACAAGATAACAAATACAAAACATGTTAGTATCAAACATTAAAGTCCATATTGAGTTTACACTATACTTATTCTTACATCATTAGTGTAACCTTTTCACCTTGACATAATAAACTTAGCTAAACATAATGAAAGAAAGAAAAATAAATAAACAAAATAGCTAGACATCTGGTGGGATGTTTGTGACACATGCAACATTCCAAGAATGACAAAAGGATGGGATGAATGGATTCGATGGGCCACTGTCACTTGGCATGGTAAAAGTTTCATCAATTTTTCTCGTAAACTCAGTCTTGCAGCTACAGTGTATCATATCTGGCAAGAAAGGAATGCAAGGACCTTTGCTGGAATATCGAGAACTCAGAATTTGGTCTTTCATCAAATCGAATGTATCATCCGTGATAAGCTTGATTTGATGAGGAACGTCCTACCAACAGAAGAAAATAAAAGGATCCAACGAGCTTGGAGGGTCAATAACATAGATTCTTCATTTGATATTTAGCTGGTTGTATTGGTTTCCCTAACTAATCAAGTTAGGTCTTGAGTTTTCTGTTCGGTGGCTAGCCTGTAGCCATCTGTTGTTTTGCATTTCTGTTCTCATTGTAAATCTGGGGTATGCCCCTTATAATCTTTGTATCGTTTTCCTTTAATATATACGTCAACTTACCAAAAAAAAAAAGGAAATGAAAGCAAAGCATAAACATTACAAAAAATACAAAGAGAGAAAGCAAGAGCATGATCTTGATCTGGACACCAAGATGCCTAAACGCATGGCAAATGCCTCCTTTTATAGGCCAAAATTGGGAACTATTGATTTGATGGCTAATTGATGAGTAGGTGGCCAACTCTTGACTTGGTGATAATCCTTATCTTCTCTTGTCTGCCTAAAACATCATTGATAACGCCAAAACTAGAGTCACTTGAAACATGAAAGTTGTAGGCAATTGTCTCAGCTTTTCTTGTGTAAACAATTCAGCTCATTTCGAGTTCTAGAACTCCAGATATGGCCAAAATACTGAACAATGCTCAGGCTGGAGGACAGATTCAGGCTTCTTTGTTGTTGCAACAATTTGGACTTGAAAATGGCCTTTTTAGATCTTGGGCTCCATATGAAAGTTATAGGCCTATGTCTTAACTTTCTGTTGTGCCGTGAATGATTAAAAAATCAGCAACAATGAATCTGACGAAAATGGATGAAGGATGGGTCTGGTTGTATTGTCTTTCTTTTGGTGTTTAGGCTAGATTATAGTATTTTTTAAGGTAAATAAAATGGAGGATAAACTAGAGTGATACTTTGATAAGTCGATCTGGACACCACAAAGATCAATCTAAGATTTTGACGCCACACCCTTTGTGATTGAAGAGTGATAAGTCAGGTAGGGTTCTTCACAAATCAATTTGGAAGAATAACTCTTAATTCTCGGAATTAAGTTCAAATATTGGCCAAAAGTTGTTTATTACATATTCTGATTCCATATTTATAATGGAACATCCCTCCACACTTAGGAAAATTCAACATGACAGAAATCAAGCCCAAAACTTGGACTTTGACAAAGTAACCAGACAAATTACACTAGCACACATTTTCTGACTTTAATTGAAACATAAACAGACCGAATTTAAAATGGCTATAACTTCTTGCACAAAAGTCCAATGCAATCATGGTTGGACAATCTGGAAAGATCACGTTCTGAACTTGAAATCCACCTAGATTAGTCTTGTTTTCACATGCAATGGATGACTTCAAATTCGGGTTCAAATTTATCTACTGTTTTGACGTAAACAACATCAATTTCTTAACTTATTTGCATTATCAACCCAAATTCAAGTAGTCCAGCATCAAAAGAACCATTAAGGGCTCTTCCCATCTTTAAGCTCCAATTGTAAGCAAATAAGCACCCTTGAACCAATTTGAAACTGATTGCCAAATTTTAACTCCGACGCAGCTTCAATCATTCCAATCTGACTCGTCAAGGTCCTTTGTAGTTGTTTCGCTCTCGCTCTTGTCATTGGACCATCTGAATCCTCTTGCATATTTGATTTACCTTTACGAGATGGATTATCATTCCCATGATGCACATCATCAGCCCCGGGTTGATAATGATTTGTCCTCAAATCATAATCGTCGTCGTCATCCAAGTATGGAGTCAAGTCTTTCACATTAAAAGTAGCTGATACATTGTAATCACCAGGAAGATCTACCTTATACGCATTATCATTCACCTTCTCTATAATCCGAAATGGACCATCAGCTCTTGACATCAACTTGGACTTACGTTTGCTTGGAAATCTGCCCTTACTAAGATGAATCCAAACAAGATCACCAGGTTCAAACCTAACCATTTTCCGCCCCTTGTTAGCTTGTTTAGCATACTTTGTTGTTTTCTCCTCAATATATAATCGAACCTGCTTATGTAGTTTCTTCATCAATTCTGCCTTTCTAATTCCATCCATAGATGTCCTCTCATCAATTGGAATATGAACAAGATCAATAGGAACACAAGGATTAAAGCCATACACGACCTCAAATGGTGAAAAATTTGTAGCCCCATGCACACTACGATTATATGCAAACTCCACAATAGGCAAACAAGTATCCCAACTCTTCAAATTCTTATGTATAACAGCTCGTAACAAAGAAGATAAAGTTCGGTTTACTACCCTAGTTTGTCCATCAGTTTGTGGATGACATGCCATACTGAAAAGTAACTTCGTTCCTAGCTTCCTCCAAAGAGTCTTCCAAAAGTAGCTTAAGAACTTTGTATCACGATCAGAGACAATGCTTTTAGGAACTCCATGCAAACGAACAATCTCTTGAAAGAACAAATCAGCTACATGTACAGCATCGTCAGTTTTGTTGCAAGGAATGAAATGGGACATTTTGGAGAATCGATCAACCACAACCATTATTGAATCCTTTCCACGCTGTGTTCTCGGTAACCCCAGTACAAAGTCCATGCTAACATCCATCCACGGTTGCTCTGGAATAGGCAACGACATATACAGCCCATATGCATTCTTTTTACCCTTAGCTTTCTTGCAAATAGCACATCTCTCAATCACCTTGTGCACATCCCGTAACATGCTAGGCCAAAAGAAATGTTCTTTCGGCAACTCATAAGTCTTCTTCTCCCCAAAATGACCACTAAGACCACCACCATGAGCCTCTCGCACAAGCAACTCCCATAATGAACCTGAACGAATACACATTCTGCCCATTTTGAACAAGTAACCTTCATGCATAAAGAACCCATCACAAGCTCCCTTTGCACATTCAGTATTAGCAAAGTAGGAATCATTAGCGTATTGATCCTTCACTTGTTCAAAACCCATCAGCCTTGCATTCAACATAGAGATCAGTGCATACCTCCTAGAAAGAGCATCAGCAACCACATTAACTTGCCCTTTCTTGTACTTTATGCCATAAGGAAATGACTCCATAAACTCCACCCATTTAGCATGTCTTCGATTCAGCTTGCTTTGCCCCTTAAGATACTTCAAGGATTCATGATCAGTATGAATAACGAATTCTTTTGGCAACAAGTAGTGCTGCCATACCTCCAGAGCTCGAATCAAAGCATAGAACTCCTTGTCATAAATAGAGTAGTTTAAACGTGCTCCATTTAACTTTTCACTAAAGAATGCAATCGGCCTCTTTTCTTGCATCAAAACAGCCCCAATTCCAACTCCGGAAGCATCACACTCTATTTCAAATGTTTTAGCAAAGTCTGGAAGTGCTAAAACTGGAGCAGTACACAACTTTTCTTTAATTAGCTCAAAAGCTTTGTGAGCATCTGCACTCCATCTAAACTCGTTTCCTTTTTTCAAGCATTCTGTCATAGGAGCAACAATAGAGCTGAAATCTTTCACAAATCACCTGTAGAAAGAAGCTAAACCATGAAACTCCTCACATCAGCGATACTAGCAGGTTTTGGCCAGTCCCGAATTGCCTCAATTTTCTCCTCATCAACCTTAACTCCCTTGCTAGAGATAATATATCCAAGAAACACGACACTTTCTTTACAGAAGTAACACTTTGTGAGTTTCCCATACAACTTAGAATCTCGCAAAGTTTCAAACACAACTCTAAGATGCTTCACATGATCATCAAAGGTCTTGCTATACACTAGGATATCGTCAAAATATACTACAACAAACAGCCCAATATACTTCCTCAAAACATGATTCTTTTTTTTTTGGTAAGTTGACGTATATATTAAAGGAAAACGATACAAAGATTATAAGGGGCATACCCCAGATTTACAATGGGAACAGAAATGTAAAACAACAGATGGCTACATGCTAGCCACCGAAACTGAAAACTCAAGACCTAACTTGATTCGTTAGGGAAACCAATACAACCAGCTAAATATCAAATGAAGAATCTATGTTATTAACCCTCCATGCTCGTTGGATTCTTTTATTTTCATCTGTTGGTAGAACGTTCCTCATCAAATCAAGCTTATCACGGATGATACATTCAATTTGATGAAAGACCAAATTCTGAGTTCTAGATATTCCAGCAAAGGTCCTTGCATTCCTTTCTTGCCAGATATGATACACTGTAGCTGCAAAACTGAGTTTACGAGAAAAATTGACAAAACTTTTGCCATGCCAAGTGACAGTGGCCCATCGAATCCATTCATCCCATCCTTTTGTCATTCTTGGAATGTTGCATCTGTCACAAACATCCCACCAGATCGCTTTAGTATAGGAGCATTCAAAGAACAAGTGGTTGTGATCTTCGTATTTGCGGAGACAGAGTGAGCATCTATTGGGACCATGTATACCAAATCGATGAAGTCTATCTTGAGTTGTGAGTTTCTGTTGGACAGCCACCCATAGAAGAAACGAATGTCTTGGAACAGCATTCTTGAACCACACAATGTCATGCCATTCGACCATCGTATGATGAAATCTTGTTCCCAAGCTATTTTGATCGAGAATCTGTGATTTGGTGAATCCAGCCAAACAATCTCATCATTTTGCCCTATCATAGGATTAGAATTGGAAGGAATAACTTCTACAATGGGGTGCCATCCAATAGCGTGAGTGGTAGGAATTTTCCATTCTGAGTTATGAATCAGCATATTCACCTTCGCGTTCTTTTCCATACCTGAATCATAGATGAATCTGTCGCCGTAAGAATCTGCGAGCGGGCTGTGAGGATGCCAATTGTCAAACCATAGAGAAGTTGTCCTGCCATCCCCTATGATGAACTTCATCTTCGGCCATGCTAAGGATCTGAGCTTTAGAATCTTTCTCCATGCCCAAGAGCAATTCTGTGGCGTCTTGATTGTCCAGAAATTCCTACCTCGCAACAGATTACATCTGATCCAAGTAGACCAGATTGAGCCATCTGAGTCATTGCACAGGTTCCAAATGTGTTTCACCAAAGCAATCTTGTTCCATTCTGTTATCCTCTTTATTCCTAGCCCCCCCTCCTTTTTTGGAAGACATACCTGATCCCAAGCCACTTTAGCCCCAGTAGTTCTCATATCTGAACCTGACCAAAGAAAGGATCTCATAATTTGCTCCACACTTTTTATGACTTGCCCAGGTAAGAGGAAAAGAGATGCCCAATTGACTTGGATGGAAAATAAAACTGAATTAATCAGTTGTACTCGTCCTGCATACGAGAGTGTTCTACAAGTCCAATGTCGAACTTTAGAGGTGATTCGATCCACGAGACCCTTACAATAAACAGCCTTTAGTCTGGACGAGATAAGAGGCACTCCCAAATATTTCATAGGGAGCTCCCCCTCTGCAAACCCAAGAACATGAATAATCTCTTCCCTCTCAGCATTTAACACACCGCTTAAGAAGATGTCACTTTTATTTGGATTTGGATACAGACCTGATAGATCTTGAAACTTTGTGAGCACAGTTTTGATCATACGAATTGAGTTTACATCTCCTTTGCTAAAAATCATCAAGTCGTCAGCAAAACAAAGATGAGAAATGTTGTCCTTCTTGCATCTCCAGTGGAACTTGAAGTTTTGGTTGGCACTCATCTTGCAGAATAGCCCCGAAAGGATTTCCATACATAGGACAAACAAATATGGAGAAAGTGGATCCCCTTGTCGAAGCCCTCTCCCCCCTTGAAAATAACCTGCAAGCTCACCATTGACGTTGATAGAGAATTGACATGATGTAACACAAACCATAATCCAATCAATGACTGTTCTAGGGAATCCCATTTTTCTTAACATAGCGTCAACGAAATCCCACTGAACCGAGTCATAAGCCTTCATCAGATCTACTTTCATAGCACAACGGGCAGGTCCCGTAGATTTATGATAGCCTTTCATTAGTTCCTGAGACAAAAGAATGTTGTCGCTGATTCTCCGTCCAGAGATAAAAGCAGTCTGATACGGACCTACTAAGGATGGCAAAACAGCTGTGATTCTCCCAGCTAGAATCTTAGCGATGCATTTGTACACGGTATTGCAGCAAGATATAGGACGAAAATCTGTCAACCTCGTAGGATTGGCAACTTTAGGAATAAGGGAAATTGATGTAGCATTCATTTCTTTAAGCATTCTCCGAGTCTGAAAGAAGGAGCTAACAACATTGATTACATCCTCCCCAACTATGTGCCACATTCTTTTGAAGAAACCTGCGTTAAATCCATCCGGACCAGGGGCTTTGTTGTTCTTCAAACTAAACATAGCATGCTTGATCTCCTCCCTTGTTACATCTTGTGCTAATACATGTTGTTGCGTTGAAGACAGTTTCAAGTTAATTGCCGATTCCATCTCTTCCTCATTTAGAACCCTAGGCATCTGTTCCACTCTTAACACACGCTGGAAGTACGCAATGACTTCTGATTTAACTGCCTCATGTCCTTCGACAACCTCTCCATCCTCCTTTGTAAGTGAAAGAAGTTTATTTCTATGCTGTCTTCCATTTACTGATTTGTGAAAGTAGCCAGTATTCTGATCCCCCAAGCTAAGCCACTGTATCCTTGACTTTTGTTTGAAAAAACTCTCTTCGGCCTTGACGATAGAAGCGTAGTTACGTACAGCATCCCTTTCTCGCATGCACAAAGTTGGATTCCCATGTGCTGTATGGAGAGCCTGTTGAGCCTTATCCATTTCATCTTTCGCATCTTTGACTCTATCTGAAATGTTGGAGAAGTGAGTCATATTGAAAAGTTTCAATTCCCGTTTTAGTTTTCTTAGCTTGCAACACAGCTGATACATTGGACAACCCCCTGAATTGTGTTCCCATACTTTCCTCACCAAGGGCATGAACTCGTCATGGTCCATCCACATATCAAAGAATCTAAATGGTTTCTTTATATTCTGATAATCACCAGTAACCTTTACCACCATAGGAGAATGGTCTGACATACCCGATGGCAAAAATCTCGCTTCTGAAAAGGGGAAGTTCAGATTCCATTTCTCATTGACAAGCACTCTATCTAGTTTCCGCATAATCAGATTCTCAGGACATTGGTTCGACCAAGTATAATGCAGGCCTGAATATCGAAGATCATCCACTTTCGCTTCTTGAATACATGTTTCCAATCTGTCCATATGACCAGCCCACGAAGTAGACCCTCCTAACCTGTCTGATTGGTAGCGGATAGCATTAAAGTCGCCCATAAGAATCCATGGGCTAGACTCCCATCCATCACTACGACTCACTATATCAGACCATAATGCCTCACGTAAGGAAGCGTTATTGTCTTCGTATATAATTGAAGCATTGAAACAGATATTGGTAGCTAATATAGTGACAGAAACATGAATAGCCTGGTCTGACATTCCGAGGACATCAACCTTCACCACATCAGCATTCCAACAAACCCAAATACGACCACGACAAGAGAAATCATAATTATACAAGAAGGACCAATTACGCAGAAGAAGTTGAGAAACATTATATTTATTCTCGTCTCTAACCCGAGTTTCAACCAAACCGAAAAGAGTCATCCTCTCTTGATGGATGAGCTGACGCAATGCTGAATGCTTTATGGGATCATTCAAACCTCTTACATTCCAACATCCAATAATCATAAGAAAATAGAGAGGAGTACAAACAGCAACACAAAGATTACCTCGACGTGCCCCCAGGCGAGGAGACAGATTTCTTATTCTTCTTTGAAGAGTTTTTCGAACCCTTTTTCTTTTTCTCTAGAGAGTCTCTAGCCTTAATAGCCAACTGATTAACAGTTTCCCTTTCGGTGGAATTCAGAGTTTGTGGGCTTGTCAGGATTGGTGACGTCAACTCCTTATCAGTTCGTTCCCCATCTGTATCACCTCCCATTGCGTCAATATCTACATTCAGCTCATGACTATTAACAAAAAGAACCTGGTTCACCGTCGCACAATCAGATGTATTGGAGATGGCTAAACTTTGATCTGAAGCAGTACTTGTACCCCCCTGCTCCTGCTTCATGTCTCCTTGTGAACTCTTCAAAACAAGAGGAGATGTAGGATTTTCATCTTCATAACAATCAGCATTGCTCACATCTGATGCAGCATTCTCATTGATATTACAATAAGAAATATTTGTACCAGATGTCGAACAACCATTCTCATTACAGTTACGCACTTTAGATGCCAAAGTGCCATTCTCACCACTCACAAAACCCTTATTTCGTTTAGCAACTACCTGCCATTGAAACTGATTCTGCTGTTTATCCGCAGATTTAGAGTTCGCAGCTCCTAGTTTCCTCTTACCCTCTGCCTCCATTGTAAGATTTGCACCGTTATTAGTAGCACATATCGCTGTCGTGTGTCCAAAGACATTACAATTATTGCACTTTGATGGTATCCATTCGTAATCAGCTGAAATTGTTATGAATATAATCCATTGGGACAGCGAAGGTCGTATTCCTTAACCAGCATCTTCGTAGCATCAATCTCAACACAAACTCTTGCGTAGCTAAGCCTTTGACGCAACAATGTAGTCTGATCAGCATGAAGAGGAACCCCAATAGCACTCGCTACACAACTCAACCCCTTAATAGTCCAATACTCAAGAGGAACATTATACAGCCTAACCCATACCGGAACTTTGACCAAATCACCTTTCAAAAATTGCATGTTCGGTTGCCAACGTTTAAGCACCAAAGGTCTGCTTGCCATGTGCCATGGGGCTCTTTCCAGCACATTAGTGGCATGATCAACGGAATCAAAAGTGAATAGGAAGAAACCATTATCCGAAGATAAAACTTCTGATAGACCGTAGGAGCCCCAGATTCTTTTGGCAATAGAATTAACAACGGGATATGGTAATTTCTGACCCACAAAATGACCAACTAGGGTGGATTTCCAAAGTTCGCAGCCATCCTCAAACACATCAAGTGGAGGAGCTACTGTCACACGACCATCAGTCATAGCAGGGGGAGCAAAATGCAGATTACGAACTAGAGAAATACCAAGGTTCTTGGTACCCTCATTGTTATCAACATCAGAACCCTTCAAAGCATTTAAAAAATTCAATTTGGGGCGATGATTTTGCTGGTCTTGTTGCTGAGACCCTACCTTCAACTCATCAACTTTAGAACCCAACACATGATTCATTTCTGAAACAACATTAGAAGCTTGGGAATTAGAGTGTTTCTTCTCTATGCTAGCTTCAGAATCAGCTTGATTAACATTAGTAAACTGAGAAATCCTCATCCCATGGTTGTTCAACATATCTTGTAGCTCCAATCTTAATATATGTCCAGACTTGACTTCATTGTGTTGTTCATTGTTAGAGGTAACCATTGGAACAGAATCCACAGCAGAACATAAGGACATTATGGCAGCATACAAATACTAGAGATACCAAATTCTAAGAAGAGAAACTGAGTCTAAGACGTAACCTAAGCTCAGAAACAACAACAATGTAATCTCAGAAACAACAAGATTCAGATTTGTTCATGAAAGGAGAAGAGAATTACAGAATTACGAGGCCAGTATCTTCGAGATTATTGATTGGAATGATGATCCGTGCGGTCAAGCTATAGAGTATATTCTGATGAACAACATACTAAAAAATGGTGACGATCCAACGGCGAACAAAGAAGATCAAGCTTCAACAAAACCCAATTCACTCTGCTGCAACTAAAAATGCAGAACAGTAGAAATATTATGAGATCAATATCTCCCACCTCGTTGATTGGAATGAAGATCCATTCGGTCAATGTTTCGAGAAGGCTGGAATGAACAACATAGTAAGAAATGAGGATGATCCAACGGTGGACGGAGTAGATCTAGCTCCGACAGTTTGATTTCTAATCTTTCTCTCTCTCCAGATCTCTCTCTCCAGATCTCTCTTTTCCTCAAAACATGATTCATAAGCCTCATAAATGTACTAGGCGCATTAGATAACCCAAACGGCATTACCATCCATTCATATAACCCCTGTTTAGTTTTAAATGCTGTTTTCCATTCATCTCCCTCTTTCATTCTAATTTGGTGATAACCACTCATCAAATCAACTTTAGAAAACAATGCAGCACCATGCAACTCATCAAGCAAATCATCAAATCTGGGTATAGGAAATCGATACTTAACTGTTATTTTGTTGATAGCACGACTGTCCATACACATCCTCATGGTACCATCTTTCTTTGGTACAAGCAAAGTAGGTACGGAACATGGACTAAGTGATTCTCGAACATAGCCCTTCTCTACAAGCTCACCAACCTGCCTTTGAATCTCTTTTTCTTCCACTGGATTACATCTGTATGCTGGTCTATTAGGAAGTGAAGCTCTCGGCACCAAATCAATTTGATGCTCAATTCCATGAATAGGCGGTAACCCTTTAGGTAATTCATCTGGAAACACATCTTTAAATTCTTCTAGCAATTCCCTAATCTGTGTTGGTAAGTCCAGTCCTTCTACTTGTAGCAATTGCTTTGCCCAGATCATGAAAACAACCCCCGTCGAAGCTAATGCCTGTTTGATATTGCCTTTTTTGGCTAACAACAGCCCCTTATGTGATTGCACCTCCTTTTGTTGGCTTCGTAACTGATCCTCTCTAACCTGTTGAGAACTCAATGGTAACAAGTTCACCTTCTTTCCATTCAGCATGAAAGAATAAGTGTTCTTTCGTCCATTGTAGGTCACATCCTTATCAAACTGTCATGGACGACCCAGTAACAAATGGCTAGCTGACATCGGCACAACGTCACACAAAACCTCGTCATGATAGGTTTTAATGGAAAAAGGCACAAGAACTTGCTTTGTCACCCGAATCTCCCCATTCTCATTCAACCATCGCAAACTATACGGTCTGGGATGTGGAATGGTAGTTAAGCCCAATTTCTCCACCAAGGTAGTTGACGCAACATTAGTGCAACTTCCATTATCAATGATCATCCCACACACCTTATCTCGAATCTGACATCGAGTATGAAAGATGTTCTCACGTTGCTCAGCACTAACATCAACTTGTGCATTTAGAACCCGTTGCACAACCAACAAATCTCCCTTCACTGGTTCGAAATCCTCTTCCTGTTCCATTTGTGCCTCATCTTCATCTTCAGTTTCAGCCTCATCTCCACTGATCAGCTCTCCATGATCCCCATGCAATATCATTACCCTTTTATTTGGACATTCTAAAGCAATGTGCCCATGTCCTAAGCACTTGATGTCTCGTGACCTCCTTGGATGTGGAGGTTCTGTCACCTTCTCCTTTCCCTTTAAAGAATCAGAACTGGTATTCCCCTTGCTGACCTCCACCTTCTCATCTCGTTTAGGTGTGCTCCATGTTCGAGTAGGCGTAGATCTGTCCCTTGTCGTACTTGACATAGTTACACTAGTTCGGACACCTCCTCGTTTCTGCTGCCTCTCTACATGACTTGCAAGCTTTATAACATCCTCAAGGAAGATGTACGGTTGCAATTCAACCACATTAGCTATATCCTTCCTCAACCCTCCAAGAAATCTAGCTATTGTTTGTTCTTGGGGTTCCATCAATTCACATCGAATTTGTAGCAACTCAAACTCTTTCACATACTCTTCCACGCTTAAAGATCCTTGTCGCAAAGTCTGAAGTCTGATGTATAGCTCTTGTTTATAGTAATCAGGAACAAATCTCTTCTTCATCACTCTTTTCATAGTTGCCCACGTTCTAATCTCCTCTTCTCCATCCCTTCTCCTCTGAATCTTTAAGTTTTCCCACCATAAAATAGCATAATCTGTAAACTCAAGTGCTGCCACCTTGCACTTCCTTTCTTCAGAATATTCATACCATTCGAACACCTTTTCAACCTTCTGAATCCATTCCAAGTATTCCTCAGGTGAACTACTTCCTCGAAACGGTGGAATTTTAAGTTTGAGACCACTAAGAGGATTATTATTCTGTCTTCTTGGTCTGCCCCTGTCGTCGGCCTCATCATCCCCATTTGGATCTCCATCAGCTTCTACAAAATCATTTCGTGGCACCCTAAGTGCTTGCCTCTGCTGGGGTTGCAAATTATTTCTTTGCATCATTTGCATAAGGGTATGCAACTGTTCACGAATTCCAGTCATTTCATCTCGAATCTCAGCATGAGATCGTTGTAAGCCCATAACCTGTGCCTGTTCTAAACTTAACCCTCTTGGCAAATCTTCTTTATCTCCAGCCAAAATTAAGTTTATCAATTGCAATTCCAGCAAGCCTTTCTTCTGTTTCTAGCTCTTGCCTTAGATCGCTGGAAAATATCTACAAAATTATTAAAAAGTGGTTGAAGAAGATCAAAATACATAAGAACTAAACTGAAAAAGGGGCACAATACAAGGATTGAAATTGATCAAATTTAGAACAGAATTTAAGAAATTAAAAGTTTGTTAAATAATTGATCATCAAAATACACAATTTCATAACCAAGAACTGTTGTGCTGTAAATGATTCAAAAATCGGCAACAATGAATCTGACGAAAATGGATGAAGGATGGGTTACCAGATGTTGTGCCGTGAATGATTCAAAAATCGGCAATAATGAATCTGACGAAAATGGATGAAGGATGGGTCTGATTGTATTGTCTTTCTTTTGGTGTTTAGGCTAGATTATAGTATTTTTTAAGGTAAATAAAATGGAGGATAAACTAGAGTGATACTTTGATAAGTCGATTTGGACGCCACAAAGATCAATCTAGGATTTTGACGCCACACCCTTTGTGATTGAAGAGTGATAAGTCAGGTAGGGTTCTTCACAAATCAATTTGGAAGAATAACTCTTAATTCTCGGAATTAAGTTCAAATATTGGCCAAAAGTTGTTTATTACATATTCTGATTCCATATTTATAATGGAACATCCCTCCACACTTAGGAAAATTCAACATGACAGAAATCAAGCCCAAAACTTGGACTTTGACAAAGTAACCAGACAAATTACACTAGCACACATTTTCTGACTTTAATTGAAACATAAACAGACCGAATTTAAAATGGCTATAACTTCTTGCACAAAAGTCCAATGCAATCATGGTTGGACAATCTGGAAAGATCACGTTCTGAACTTGAAATCCACCTAGATTAGTCTTGTTTTCACATGCAATGGATGACTTCAAATTCGGGTTCAAATTTATCTACTTGCACCTAGATTAGTCTTGTTTTCACATGCAATGAATGACTTCAAATTCGGGTTCAAATTTATCTACTGTTTTGACGTAAACAGCATCAATTTCTTAACTTATTTGCATTATCAACCCAAATTCAAGTAGTCCAGCATCAAAAGAACCATTAAGGGCTCTTCCCATCTTTAAGCTCCAATTGTAAGCAAATAAGCACCCTTGAACCAATTTGAAACTGATTGCCAAATTTTAACTCCGACGCAGCTTCAATCATTCCAATCTGACTCGTCAAGGTCCTTTGTAGTTGTTTCGCTCTCGCTCTTGTCATTGGACCATCTGAATCCTCTTGCATATTTGATTTACCTTTACGAGATGGATTATCATTCCCATGATGCACATCATCAGCCCCGGGTTGATAATGATTTGTCCTCAAATCATAATCGTCGTCGTCATCCAAGTATGGAGTCAAGTCTTTCACATTAAAAGTAGCTGATACATTGTAATCACCAGGAAGATCTACCTTATACGCATTATCATTCACCTTCTCTATAATCCGAAATGGACCATCAGCTCTTGACATCAACTTGGACTTACGTTTGCTTGGAAATCTGCCCTTACTAAGATGAATCCAAACAAGATCACCAGGTTCAAACCTAACCATTTTCCGCCCCTTGTTAGCTTGTTTAGCATACTTTGTTGTTTTCTCCTCAATATATAATCGAACCTGCTTATGTAGTTTCTTCATCAATTCTGCCTTTCTAATTCCATCCATAGATGTCCTCTCATCAATTGGAATATGAACAAGATCAATAGGAACACAAGGATTAAAGCCATACACGACCTCAAATGGTGAAAAATTTGTAGCCCCATGCACACTACGATTATATGCAAACTCCACAATAGGCAAACAAGTATCCCAACTCTTCAAATTCTTATGTATAACAGCTCGTAACAAAGAAGATAAAGTTCGGTTTACTACCCTAGTTTGTCCATCAGTTTGTGGATGACATGCCATACTGAAAAGTAACTTCGTTCCTAGCTTCCTCCAAAGAGTCTTCCAAAAGTAGCTTAAGAACTTTGTATCACGATCAGAGACAATGCTTTTAGGAACTCCATGCAAACGAACAATCTCTTGAAAGAACAAATCAGCTACATGTACAGCATCGTCAGTTTTGTTGCAAGGAATGAAATGGGACATTTTGGAGAATCGATCAACCACAACCATTATTGAATCCTTTCCACGCTGTGTTCTCGGTAACCCCAGTACAAAGTCCATGCTAACATCCATCCACGGTTGCTCTGGAATAGGCAACGACATATACAGCCCATATGCATTCTTTTTACCCTTAGCTTTCTTGCAAATAGCACATCTCTCAATCACCTTGTGCACATCCCGTAACATGCTAGGCCAAAAGAAATGTTCTTTCGGCAACTCATAAGTCTTCTTCTCCCCAAAATGACCACTAAGACCACCACCATGAGCCTCTCGCACAAGCAACTCCCATAATGAACCTGAACGAATACACATTCTGCCCATTTTGAACAAGTAACCTTCATGCATAAAGAACCCATCACAAGCTCCCTTTGCACATTCAGTATTAGCAAAGTAGGAATCATTAGCGTATTGATCCTTCACTTGTTCAAAACCCATCAGCCTTGCATTCAACATAGAGATCAGTGCATACCTCCTAGAAAGAGCATCAGCAACCACATTAACTTGCCCTTTCTTGTACTTTATGCCATAAGGAAATGACTCCATAAACTCCACCCATTTAGCATGTCTTCGATTCAGCTTGCTTTGCCCCTTAAGATACTTCAAGGATTCATGATCAGTATGAATAACGAATTCTTTTGGCAACAAGTAGTGCTGCCATACCTCCAGAGCTCGAATCAAAGCATAGAACTCCTTGTCATAAATAGAGTAGTTTAAACGTGCTCCATTTAACTTTTCACTAAAGAATGCAATCGGCCTCTTTTCTTGCATCAAAACAGCCCCAATTCCAACTCCGGAAGCATCACACTCTATTTCAAATGTTTTAGCAAAGTCTGGAAGTGCTAAAACTGGAGCAGTACACAACTTTTCTTTAATTAGCTCAAAAGCTTTGTGAGCATCTGCACTCCATCTAAACTCGTTTCCTTTTTTCAAGCATTCTGTCATAGGAGCAACAATAGAGCTGAAATCTTTCACAAATCACCTGTAGAAAGAAGCTAAACCATGAAACTCCTCACATCAGCGATACTAGCAGGTTTTGGCCAGTCCCGAATTGCCTCAATTTTCTCCTCATCAACCTTAACTCCCTTGCTAGAGATAATATATCCAAGAAACACGACACTTTCTTTACAGAAGTAACACTTTGTGAGTTTCCCATACAACTTAGAATCTCGCAAAGTTTCAAACACAACTCTAAGATGCTTCACATGATCATCAAAGGTCTTGCTATACACTAGGATATCGTCAAAATATACTACAACAAACAGCCCAATATACTTCCTCAAAACATGATTCTTTTTTTTTTGGTAAGTTGACGTATATATTAAAGGAAAACGATACAAAGATTATAAGGGGCATACCCCAGATTTACAATGGGAACAGAAATGTAAAACAACAGATGGCTACATGCTAGCCACCGAAACTGAAAACTCAAGACCTAACTTGATTCGTTAGGGAAACCAATACAACCAGCTAAATATCAAATGAAGAATCTATGTTATTAACCCTCCATGCTCGTTGGATTCTTTTATTTTCATCTGTTGGTAGAACGTTCCTCATCAAATCAAGCTTATCACGGATGATACATTCAATTTGATGAAAGACCAAATTCTGAGTTCTAGATATTCCAGCAAAGGTCCTTGCATTCCTTTCTTGCCAGATATGATACACTGTAGCTGCAAAACTGAGTTTACGAGAAAAATTGACAAAACTTTTGCCATGCCAAGTGACAGTGGCCCATCGAATCCATTCATCCCATCCTTTTGTCATTCTTGGAATGTTGCATCTGTCACAAACATCCCACCAGATCGCTTTAGTATAGGAGCATTCAAAGAACAAGTGGTTGTGATCTTCGTATTTGCGGAGACAGAGTGAGCATCTATTGGGACCATGTATACCAAATCGATGAAGTCTATCTTGAGTTGTGAGTTTCTGTTGGACAGCCACCCATAGAAGAAACGAATGTCTTGGAACAGCATTCTTGAACCACACAATGTCATGCCATTCGACCATCGTATGATGAAATCTTGTTCCCAAGCTATTTTGATCGAGAATCTGTGATTTGGTGAATCCAGCCAAACAATCTCATCATTTTGCCCTATCATAGGATTAGAATTGGAAGGAATAACTTCTACAATGGGGTGCCATCCAATAGCGTGAGTGGTAGGAATTTTCCATTCTGAGTTATGAATCAGCATATTCACCTTCGCGTTCTTTTCCATACCTGAATCATAGATGAATCTGTCGCCGTAAGAATCTGCGAGCGGGCTGTGAGGATGCCAATTGTCAAACCATAGAGAAGTTGTCCTGCCATCCCCTATGATGAACTTCATCTTCGGCCATGCTAAGGATCTGAGCTTTAGAATCTTTCTCCATGCCCAAGAGCAATTCTGTGGCGTCTTGATTGTCCAGAAATTCCTACCTCGCAACAGATTACATCTGATCCAAGTAGACCAGATTGAGCCATCTGAGTCATTGCACAGGTTCCAAATGTGTTTCACCAAAGCAATCTTGTTCCATTCTGTTATCCTCTTTATTCCTAGCCCCCCCTCCTTTTTTGGAAGACATACCTGATCCCAAGCCACTTTAGCCCCAGTAGTTCTCATATCTGAACCTGACCAAAGAAAGGATCTCATAATTTGCTCCACACTTTTTATGACTTGCCCAGGTAAGAGGAAAAGAGATGCCCAATTGACTTGGATGGAAAATAAAACTGAATTAATCAGTTGTACTCGTCCTGCATACGAGAGTGTTCTACAAGTCCAATGTCGAACTTTAGAGGTGATTCGATCCACGAGACCCTTACAATAAACAGCCTTTAGTCTGGACGAGATAAGAGGCACTCCCAAATATTTCATAGGGAGCTCCCCCTCTGCAAACCCAAGAACATGAATAATCTCTTCCCTCTCAGCATTTAACACACCGCTTAAGAAGATGTCACTTTTATTTGGATTTGGATACAGACCTGATAGATCTTGAAACTTTGTGAGCACAGTTTTGATCATACGAATTGAGTTTACATCTCCTTTGCTAAAAATCATCAAGTCGTCAGCAAAACAAAGATGAGAAATGTTGTCCTTCTTGCATCTCCAGTGGAACTTGAAGTTTTGGTTGGCACTCATCTTGCAGAATAGCCCCGAAAGGATTTCCATACATAGGACAAACAAATATGGAGAAAGTGGATCCCCTTGTCGAAGCCCTCTCCCCCCTTGAAAATAACCTGCAAGCTCACCATTGACGTTGATAGAGAATTGACATGATGTAACACAAACCATAATCCAATCAATGACTGTTCTAGGGAATCCCATTTTTCTTAACATAGCGTCAACGAAATCCCACTGAACCGAGTCATAAGCCTTCATCAGATCTACTTTCATAGCACAACGGGCAGGTCCCGTAGATTTATGATAGCCTTTCATTAGTTCCTGAGACAAAAGAATGTTGTCGCTGATTCTCCGTCCAGAGATAAAAGCAGTCTGATACGGACCTACTAAGGATGGCAAAACAGCTGTGATTCTCCCAGCTAGAATCTTAGCGATGCATTTGTACACGGTATTGCAGCAAGATATAGGACGAAAATCTGTCAACCTCGTAGGATTGGCAACTTTAGGAATAAGGGAAATTGATGTAGCATTCATTTCTTTAAGCATTCTCCGAGTCTGAAAGAAGGAGCTAACAACATTGATTACATCCTCCCCAACTATGTGCCACATTCTTTTGAAGAAACCTGCGTTAAATCCATCCGGACCAGGGGCTTTGTTGTTCTTCAAACTAAACATAGCATGCTTGATCTCCTCCCTTGTTACATCTTGTGCTAATACATGTTGTTGCGTTGAAGACAGTTTCAAGTTAATTGCCGATTCCATCTCTTCCTCATTTAGAACCCTAGGCATCTGTTCCACTCTTAACACACGCTGGAAGTACGCAATGACTTCTGATTTAACTGCCTCATGTCCTTCGACAACCTCTCCATCCTCCTTTGTAAGTGAAAGAAGTTTATTTCTATGCTGTCTTCCATTTACTGATTTGTGAAAGTAGCCAGTATTCTGATCCCCCAAGCTAAGCCACTGTATCCTTGACTTTTGTTTGAAAAAACTCTCTTCGGCCTTGACGATAGAAGCGTAGTTACGTACAGCATCCCTTTCTCGCATGCACAAAGTTGGATTCCCATGTGCTGTATGGAGAGCCTGTTGAGCCTTATCCATTTCATCTTTCGCATCTTTGACTCTATCTGAAATGTTGGAGAAGTGAGTCATATTGAAAAGTTTCAATTCCCGTTTTAGTTTTCTTAGCTTGCAACACAGCTGATACATTGGACAACCCCCTGAATTGTGTTCCCATACTTTCCTCACCAAGGGCATGAACTCGTCATGGTCCATCCACATATCAAAGAATCTAAATGGTTTCTTTATATTCTGATAATCACCAGTAACCTTTACCACCATAGGAGAATGGTCTGACATACCCGATGGCAAAAATCTCGCTTCTGAAAAGGGGAAGTTCAGATTCCATTTCTCATTGACAAGCACTCTATCTAGTTTCCGCATAATCAGATTCTCAGGACATTGGTTCGACCAAGTATAATGCAGGCCTGAATATCGAAGATCATCCACTTTCGCTTCTTGAATACATGTTTCCAATCTGTCCATATGACCAGCCCACGAAGTAGACCCTCCTAACCTGTCTGATTGGTAGCGGATAGCATTAAAGTCGCCCATAAGAATCCATGGGCTAGACTCCCATCCATCACTACGACTCACTATATCAGACCATAATGCCTCACGTAAGGAAGCGTTATTGTCTTCGTATATAATTGAAGCATTGAAACAGATATTGGTAGCTAATATAGTGACAGAAACATGAATAGCCTGGTCTGACATTCCGAGGACATCAACCTTCACCACATCAGCATTCCAACAAACCCAAATACGACCACGACAAGAGAAATCATAATTATACAAGAAGGACCAATTACGCAGAAGAAGTTGAGAAACATTATATTTATTCTCGTCTCTAACCCGAGTTTCAACCAAACCGAAAAGAGTCATCCTCTCTTGATGGATGAGCTGACGCAATGCTGAATGCTTTATGGGATCATTCAAACCTCTTACATTCCAACATCCAATAATCATAAGAAAATAGAGAGGAGTACAAACAGCAACACAAAGATTACCTCGACGTGCCCCCAGGCGAGGAGACAGATTTCTTATTCTTCTTTGAAGAGTTTTTCGAACCCTTTTTCTTTTTCTCTAGAGAGTCTCTAGCCTTAATAGCCAACTGATTAACAGTTTCCCTTTCGGTGGAATTCAGAGTTTGTGGGCTTGTCAGGATTGGTGACGTCAACTCCTTATCAGTTCGTTCCCCATCTGTATCACCTCCCATTGCGTCAATATCTACATTCAGCTCATGACTATTAACAAAAAGAACCTGGTTCACCGTCGCACAATCAGATGTATTGGAGATGGCTAAACTTTGATCTGAAGCAGTACTTGTACCCCCCTGCTCCTGCTTCATGTCTCCTTGTGAACTCTTCAAAACAAGAGGAGATGTAGGATTTTCATCTTCATAACAATCAGCATTGCTCACATCTGATGCAGCATTCTCATTGATATTACAATAAGAAATATTTGTACCAGATGTCGAACAACCATTCTCATTACAGTTACGCACTTTAGATGCCAAAGTGCCATTCTCACCACTCACAAAACCCTTATTTCGTTTAGCAACTACCTGCCATTGAAACTGATTCTGCTGTTTATCCGCAGATTTAGAGTTCGCAGCTCCTAGTTTCCTCTTACCCTCTGCCTCCATTGTAAGATTTGCACCGTTATTAGTAGCACATATCGCTGTCGTGTGTCCAAAGACATTACAATTATTGCACTTTGATGGTATCCATTCGTAATCAGCTGAAATTGTTATGAATATAATCCATTGGGACAGCGAAGGTCGTATTCCTTAACCAGCATCTTCGTAGCATCAATCTCAACACAAACTCTTGCGTAGCTAAGCCTTTGACGCAACAATGTAGTCTGATCAGCATGAAGAGGAACCCCAATAGCACTCGCTACACAACTCAACCCCTTAATAGTCCAATACTCAAGAGGAACATTATACAGCCTAACCCATACCGGAACTTTGACCAAATCACCTTTCAAAAATTGCATGTTCGGTTGCCAACGTTTAAGCACCAAAGGTCTGCTTGCCATGTGCCATGGGGCTCTTTCCAGCACATTAGTGGCATGATCAACGGAATCAAAAGTGAATAGGAAGAAACCATTATCCGAAGATAAAACTTCTGATAGACCGTAGGAGCCCCAGATTCTTTTGGCAATAGAATTAACAACGGGATATGGTAATTTCTGACCCACAAAATGACCAACTAGGGTGGATTTCCAAAGTTCGCAGCCATCCTCAAACACATCAAGTGGAGGAGCTACTGTCACACGACCATCAGTCATAGCAGGGGGAGCAAAATGCAGATTACGAACTAGAGAAATACCAAGGTTCTTGGTACCCTCATTGTTATCAACATCAGAACCCTTCAAAGCATTTAAAAAATTCAATTTGGGGCGATGATTTTGCTGGTCTTGTTGCTGAGACCCTACCTTCAACTCATCAACTTTAGAACCCAACACATGATTCATTTCTGAAACAACATTAGAAGCTTGGGAATTAGAGTGTTTCTTCTCTATGCTAGCTTCAGAATCAGCTTGATTAACATTAGTAAACTGAGAAATCCTCATCCCATGGTTGTTCAACATATCTTGTAGCTCCAATCTTAATATATGTCCAGACTTGACTTCATTGTGTTGTTCATTGTTAGAGGTAACCATTGGAACAGAATCCACAGCAGAACATAAGGACATTATGGCAGCATACAAATACTAGAGATACCAAATTCTAAGAAGAGAAACTGAGTCTAAGACGTAACCTAAGCTCAGAAACAACAACAATGTAATCTCAGAAACAACAAGATTCAGATTTGTTCATGAAAGGAGAAGAGAATTACAGAATTACGAGGCCAGTATCTTCGAGATTATTGATTGGAATGATGATCCGTGCGGTCAAGCTATAGAGTATATTCTGATGAACAACATACTAAAAAATGGTGACGATCCAACGGCGAACAAAGAAGATCAAGCTTCAACAAAACCCAATTCACTCTGCTGCAACTAAAAATGCAGAACAGTAGAAATATTATGAGATCAATATCTCCCACCTCGTTGATTGGAATGAAGATCCATTCGGTCAATGTTTCGAGAAGGCTGGAATGAACAACATAGTAAGAAATGAGGATGATCCAACGGTGGACGGAGTAGATCTAGCTCCGACAGTTTGATTTCTAATCTTTCTCTCTCTCCAGATCTCTCTCTCCAGATCTCTCTTTTCCTCAAAACATGATTCATAAGCCTCATAAATGTACTAGGCGCATTAGATAACCCAAACGGCATTACCATCCATTCATATAACCCCTGTTTAGTTTTAAATGCTGTTTTCCATTCATCTCCCTCTTTCATTCTAATTTGGTGATAACCACTCATCAAATCAACTTTAGAAAACAATGCAGCACCATGCAACTCATCAAGCAAATCATCAAATCTGGGTATAGGAAATCGATACTTAACTGTTATTTTGTTGATAGCACGACTGTCCATACACATCCTCATGGTACCATCTTTCTTTGGTACAAGCAAAGTAGGTACGGAACATGGACTAAGTGATTCTCGAACATAGCCCTTCTCTACAAGCTCACCAACCTGCCTTTGAATCTCTTTTTCTTCCACTGGATTACATCTGTATGCTGGTCTATTAGGAAGTGAAGCTCTCGGCACCAAATCAATTTGATGCTCAATTCCATGAATAGGCGGTAACCCTTTAGGTAATTCATCTGGAAACACATCTTTAAATTCTTCTAGCAATTCCCTAATCTGTGTTGGTAAGTCCAGTCCTTCTACTTGTAGCAATTGCTTTGCCCAGATCATGAAAACAACCCCCGTCGAAGCTAATGCCTGTTTGATATTGCCTTTTTTGGCTAACAACAGCCCCTTATGTGATTGCACCTCCTTTTGTTGGCTTCGTAACTGATCCTCTCTAACCTGTTGAGAACTCAATGGTAACAAGTTCACCTTCTTTCCATTCAGCATGAAAGAATAAGTGTTCTTTCGTCCATTGTAGGTCACATCCTTATCAAACTGTCATGGACGACCCAGTAACAAATGGCTAGCTGACATCGGCACAACGTCACACAAAACCTCGTCATGATAGGTTTTAATGGAAAAAGGCACAAGAACTTGCTTTGTCACCCGAATCTCCCCATTCTCATTCAACCATCGCAAACTATACGGTCTGGGATGTGGAATGGTAGTTAAGCCCAATTTCTCCACCAAGGTAGTTGACGCAACATTAGTGCAACTTCCATTATCAATGATCATCCCACACACCTTATCTCGAATCTGACATCGAGTATGAAAGATGTTCTCACGTTGCTCAGCACTAACATCAACTTGTGCATTTAGAACCCGTTGCACAACCAACAAATCTCCCTTCACTGGTTCGAAATCCTCTTCCTGTTCCATTTGTGCCTCATCTTCATCTTCAGTTTCAGCCTCATCTCCACTGATCAGCTCTCCATGATCCCCATGCAATATCATTACCCTTTTATTTGGACATTCTAAAGCAATGTGCCCATGTCCTAAGCACTTGATGTCTCGTGACCTCCTTGGATGTGGAGGTTCTGTCACCTTCTCCTTTCCCTTTAAAGAATCAGAACTGGTATTCCCCTTGCTGACCTCCACCTTCTCATCTCGTTTAGGTGTGCTCCATGTTCGAGTAGGCGTAGATCTGTCCCTTGTCGTACTTGACATAGTTACACTAGTTCGGACACCTCCTCGTTTCTGCTGCCTCTCTACATGACTTGCAAGCTTTATAACATCCTCAAGGAAGATGTACGGTTGCAATTCAACCACATTAGCTATATCCTTCCTCAACCCTCCAAGAAATCTAGCTATTGTTTGTTCTTGGGGTTCCATCAATTCACATCGAATTTGTAGCAACTCAAACTCTTTCACATACTCTTCCACGCTTAAAGATCCTTGTCGCAAAGTCTGAAGTCTGATGTATAGCTCTTGTTTATAGTAATCAGGAACAAATCTCTTCTTCATCACTCTTTTCATAGTTGCCCACGTTCTAATCTCCTCTTCTCCATCCCTTCTCCTCTGAATCTTTAAGTTTTCCCACCATAAAATAGCATAATCTGTAAACTCAAGTGCTGCCACCTTGCACTTCCTTTCTTCAGAATATTCATACCATTCGAACACCTTTTCAACCTTCTGAATCCATTCCAAGTATTCCTCAGGTGAACTACTTCCTCGAAACGGTGGAATTTTAAGTTTGAGACCACTAAGAGGATTATTATTCTGTCTTCTTGGTCTGCCCCTGTCGTCGGCCTCATCATCCCCATTTGGATCTCCATCAGCTTCTACAAAATCATTTCGTGGCACCCTAAGTGCTTGCCTCTGCTGGGGTTGCAAATTATTTCTTTGCATCATTTGCATAAGGGTATGCAACTGTTCACGAATTCCAGTCATTTCATCTCGAATCTCAGCATGAGATCGTTGTAAGCCCATAACCTGTGCCTGTTCTAAACTTAACCCTCTTGGCAAATCTTCTTTATCTCCAGCCAAAATTAAGTTTATCAATTGCAATTCCAGCAAGCCTTTCTTCTGTTTCTAGCTCTTGCCTTAGATCGCAAATGATGCTCTGATACCAGATGTTGTGCCGTGAATGATTCAAAAATCGGCAATAATGAATCTGACGAAAATGGATGAAGGATGGGTCTGATTGTATTGTCTTTCTTTTGGTGTTTAGGCTAGATTATAGTATTTTTTAAGGTAAATAAAATGGAGGATAAACTAGAGTGATACTTTGATAAGTCGATTTGGACGCCACAAAGATCAATCTAGCTTTGATAAGTCGATCTGGACGCCACAAAGATCAATCTAGGATTTTGACGCCACACTCTTTGTGATTGAAGAGTGATAAGTCAGGTAGGGTTCTTCACAAATCAATTTGGAAGAATAACTCTTAATTCTCGGAATTAAGTTCAAATATTGGCCAAAAGTTGTTTATTACATATTCTGATGCCATATTTATAATGGAACATCCCTCCACACTTAGGAAAATTCAACATGACAGAAATCAAGCCCAAAACTTGGACTTTGACAAAGTAACCAGACAAATTACACTAGCACACATTTTCTGACTTTAATTGAAACATAAACAGACCGAATTTAAAATGGCTATAACTTCTTGCACAAAAGTCCAATGCAATCATGGTTGGACAATCTGGAAAGATCACGTTCTGAACTTGAAATGCACCTAGATTAGTCTTGTTTTCACATGCAATGAATGACTTCAAATTCGGGTTCAAATTTATCTACTGTTTTGACGTAAACAGCAAATTCGGGTTCAAATTTATCTACTGTTCTGACGTAAACAGCATCAATTTCTTAACTTATTTGCATTATCAACCCAAATTCAAGTAGTCCAGCATCAAAAGAACCATTAAGGGCTCTTCCCATCTTTAAGCTCCAATTGTAGGCAAATAAGCACCCTTGAACCAATTTGAAACTGATTGCCAAATTTTAACTCCGACGCAGCTTCAATCATTCCAATCTGACTCGTCAAGGTCCTTTGTAGTTGTTTCGCTCTCGCTCTTGTCATTGGACCATCTGAATCCTCTTGCATATTTGATTTACCTTTACGAGAAGGATTATCATTCCCATGATGCACATCAAGAACTCAAATGAAATATGCAGTCAACTTTTGGGTAGACAATTGAATTTAGC
>NW_011501264.1:48040-50236 GCF_000495115.2 Populus euphratica | reverse complement strand
AAATACTGAGACAAATATTCAATGTTGGTAAAAAAGTCTTGCTTTATAATTCTCGACTCCATTTATTTCCTGGAAAACTATGATCAAGATGGAGTGATCCTTTTATTGTAAAACATGTGTATCTATATAGGGCTTGTGATATCAAAAATCCAAAGAATGGTAACGTTTTCAAGGTAAATGGACATCGTTTGAAAGTTTACTTTGATAAATTTTGAATTGAAAATAATTCTATTGAATTGAGTTATCCTGTATATAAAGATTGATTTTCTTTTTCTCATATTGTTTTGTGTTTTGTTTTGGTGAATCTTTTGTTTTGCTAGTCTCTCTCACCCTAGTCAAATGGCGGATATCGATACTCTGTGACTTAAGTCGGTTCCTTTAGTTTTCCATAATAACTAATATCTGTGTATATATTTCTGTAATTTATTGCTCTTTCCCCTTTCTTTGAATCTATCCTCCAATTCTCATTTGAAAATGGACACCACTCTTGAAAAATTGAAAAAGTATTTTCCCGCTCCGCCTTAGAATGCGATTACAAAAATTTATCTAGTTAGATGTGCAAGATTGAGGTTGTTAATGAACCATGAATTCCTAAAGAGACTCACTGACTAATTGAAGCAAAGGTTCGATTATCAGGTGAGTCTTCCAATTTTTTTATTTCATACATGCCGGAGACAGGTAAAACCACTTTTGCAAAGAAACTTTGTGCAAAACGATTGAAAGTCTGTCATTAATGTGTTATATGGACTTGTAATGCATAACATCATTCTTTAGAAATAATATCTATAAACCATGAAGATAAAATAGAATTCATTAAGGATAACCGAGTAAGGAGTCTTTAGATAATCTTCTATTAACTCTTAAGATGCATCCTAGTGGAGATGTACATCATGCAATTCATGATTTATGGCCTTATTTTCTTAAAGAATATGATCGATAGTCTTGAGAATTTGACTAAAAAAGACTCTATTTGTCAATTTTTAAGAAAACTAGATAGAAAGTTTATCCCTGACCCATAGAGGATGTTTAAGTCGTTCTTGGATGTAAAACCAAGGGAAGGTGTGAGCCACAATCACAACTATGATTTTAGTCTTAGTTTGTAAAAATTTATGTCTTTTGGTTTTATTAATAGAGCATAATATTTGTGTTTTGTTGTTTCTTATATTTATTTATATGTGTTTCAGGTTTGTCAGTAGTCATTATTTCAGGTGATGTCTTCTATACTCTATCTTTCTTCCTTAGAACATTGAGGACAATGTCTCATTTTAGTTGAGGGAAGAGGGTAGTAGTTCATATTAAAACAAAAAAAATACTAACTATTTTCTATTTTATAAACCATTTGCAAAATTATTATTATTAAAATGGCAGAGTAAGGTAAGCAATTAAGCACGAAGAGGTGTTTTACTACCTAATATCCTAAAAAATCAACTGACTTGGGAGTTATTGGCTCAACGCTTGTTACACGGGTTAGGAGAAAAACTTAAGAAAATTAAATATTGCACTATCTACATATTAGTATCAGCAACTCAAGTTATTAAACTCGAAGGGGTGTCTTAACACCTAATGCCCTAAGACCAACTAGTCAGAGTCATTAGCCGAAAGCTCGTTATATAGATTAAAGATGAATTGTGTTTTTTAGTTATATGTATATTAATAAAAAAAGAATAAATAAATAATAATTACAATCCAAGGAAGTTAACCTTAAATATTAGAACAAAAATTTTGTTTTCTTTCAAGTAAAATCCTATAACTATGTGTTGATATATTGAGCACAAAAGGAATACTTGACACTTTCATAGCCCAACCATATGGTATAACCGACACGTGTGCTATAAAAAAAACATGATTTATTTTTAACATAAGTTATAATCATGAATACCTGTTAATATTTACAAGTATTAATATTATTCGAATAAGATAACTAATGTAATCATGTTAATAATTTATAATCTAATTGGAACCTCCTTTGTGTGTGGTTTCTAATTGAATAATAAGAGTTTTTATTATACTTGTTCGAAATACCATTAGTGAATCCTCTAACCTTGATATTTGTTGTTATTATTATTTAATCTTCACATTGATCTTCTATCTCAAAGTTCTCATCAACTTCTTCTACTTTTTCTTCTTTTTCTATTGTTGTTGTTTTGTTGTTGTTATTTATAATTTATATAATTAACCTCCTTGTGGTTCAACCCC
>NW_011501264.1:44453-47991 GCF_000495115.2 Populus euphratica | reverse complement strand
CTGCCATATGATTTTTCACTTTAGAAAAATCCATTTTGTTTTAGTATTTTTGTTAATAAGCAAGGCATGTGCGCTCCTGCGGGTACGCTTTCAAAACATATTTTCAATAATAAGTAGAATAATTATTAGTAAAAAACTTAGAGTGTGCGTGTGCGTGTCTATATATATATATATATATATATATAAAGAGTAAGAACATGATCTTGATATGAAAACCAAGATGTCTAAATGCATGGAAAATGCCTCATTTTATAGGCTAAAATTCACAACTATTAATATAATGATTAATTAATGAGTGGGTGACCACCTCTTGACTTTATGACAATCTTTATCTTCGTGTCTGAATAAAACATCATTTATAATATTAGAATTTGAATAGATAGTCTGTATGAAAGTTCTGGAAAATTATCTCAGCTTTTGAACTAAAAAATAATTGATGCATTTGGACTTCTAGGACTTGAGATATGTGCTGAACACTAAACAGTGTTTGAGCTACAAGATAGATTTTGACTTTTCCATTGTTGTTACCATTTGAACTCAAAAATGACACTTTTAAATCTTGAACTCTATATGAAAGTTTTAAGCCTATGTCTTAACTTTCCATACATATAACCCAGACCTAAGTCCAAGTTCTATAGCTCCAGTTATGATCCAATAGTCGAATGATGTTCCAGTTTGGACTGAATCAACATCTCTTTTTTAAGCTTAGCCCTTTATTTGTCTTCTCAATTTCAGTAGTTAAACTCATCAATCAATCCTTTGATTTATGTGATAGGCCTACATTTAAGATGACCATTACCATAAATTAAAACATTTACCACAACTTAAAGGTATCTTATATTATTAGATATCTTATTATAAAACATGCTTTAGTTAAGGAGTTATTGATACTTCAAGTGCAAAATGATGATATAAAACCTTGATAAAAATACACTTTTAATTAGTAATTAACAACAAAATGATGGAGTTTGATATAGGGCTGACAGAAGGGAGTTGGAAATGAGTAAGGAAGAAAAATGAAGGTTATGAGTTTTAAATATTTATGATCATAATGCTTCTATGAGGTTAGATAAAAAGCACGAGGTTAAAAGAATTGTAAAGGTTTATAATAAAACAAAAAAAGAACATAATAATGGAGAGCTTCAGTTCAATGTCAAAATGATAAAAAATAAAAGAGAGCATCAGTGGTTATCATTCAAAAAATATATGCAAGTGGATGGTAAGGCATGCTTATTTGAAATTATTATTGGCTGTTACTTCCATAGAAAGTTGTTGGAGTTTAGTGTTTATAAGAAAAGAGCTTCAAATGCTTCAATAAGAGGATAAAGAATTATTCATTATACCTATTGATGATTCAAGGATTAATCATCTTAAACAGAAAGGGTATGATATGATCTAAAAAAGGTCATATTCGAATTTTAGCATAAATTCCCAATTATTCAGTTTTACAATGCTATCAAGCATAATTCCAAATCGAACCATTTGATCAAGCTCAAACTTTATGAGAAGATTTTAAAGGTATTTTTCTATGCTGGGGTAAAATTCCAAGTTAATCGAAGTTTAGAAAGGCCTTGTGATATAGCTTAGAACATGTTGTATGATTTTTGTTATTTACTTCCTTTTAACTTATGGACTTTTTATTTAGCAAGGATCCTTTTTCTACAAGGATATAACAACTTGTTTCAGGAATTTTTTAGTTCTAAAAGGATCTTTAATAAGCTACAAAATTATTTTTAAGTGGCAAGGATTCATTAATGTTCCCAAATCTAAGAATTCCTTATTTATCGTAACTATATAAAGAAACAAAGGCTAGTGGTATTTAGTGATAAATTGATAAGCTTATTTCAGAGAGTTTACTAATCCTATAAGGAAGGTTAAGGGAAGGCAATGAGAGTTTCTATATTTCGAAAGGACTCTTTAAAGTTACAATTAATTATCCTACATAAACAAGAAAATTAAAGGGGATGCAACTTCATCAATTAATCTCCTACCTTATTCCAGATATCTAAAAGTGGCAACAAATATCATAGTGTTTCTAAGGTGAAAATTTTGTTCATGACATTACTTTGACTAGGAAATTCATTTATCATAAGTTATTTTGTTTAATTAAGTGCAACAACTTTAGTTTATGTGTTAGATTTGTTATTTTTATTATTTTTTTCATGTTTGGGGTTAATTACTATTGTGTTTTCAGCTTAAGATCCGAGGCTTGTTTGAATCAATATTTTGGGTTTATTAGTATAGGTTTCGGGTCAATTTTATAAGTGGCCTAATTTAATCCCCAATGATAGATTCATTAAAGTTATTTCCTAAGAGTATTTAAACTCTTTGTAGGCCTAAAATTTAAAGTCATTGAATAATATAATTTTGAATTTTCAACTTATATGTGAGTGATTCTTGTATTTTTTTTTATTCAATGTCAATATCTTTCAATCCCGTATATACAATAAGATTAACTATTAGTGCATAACATCTAACATGCATGAAGTCATTTGATAAGATATTAGTTGCCCCAATATTTGTTACTCTGTTCAAATATTTGATAGTCAAATTATTTGAACTTGCATTGTTAAAATATTATTAATTCATCATTTCATCAAACAACTCTCAGTCACTTAACTAATTGTTTTTAGTTTATGATTACAAATTAACAAAAGTTTAGAATTTTTTTTTATCCAAAGTTCCAACCATTTTCAATCTAATGAGCAATCAAACACATATAATTGATATCTTAGATTAATGTCCAAGTATTAGTTGTTAAACATACTCATTGACCCTTCTAAGCTTTTTTTTAATTGTGCCTTCTTATCTATATAAATTTTCGAATAATTTCTCCAAATCAAAATATAGGTTGCTTGAATTTAAAAAATGATTCAAATCATTAATTTTCAATAAATTTAAAGGACAAATCATTAAGTATAATTATTTTTTCTATGGCTTCCTACACTCATAAGAAAATATAACATGTTGCTTTAATAATCACCAAAAGTTTCTCTCCCTAGTGATCGCTTCCTATTTTAGGTATAGGTTCTAAAACCATTTTTTTTTTGTTTTTAATAAATCATAAAATGAAACTTTTTGCATACACCTAAATATCTCATTAAGTACTTAATATGACAAGCATATTCTTTCTCATAATACATATATATAACCCTAGAATCTTTAGGATCACTATCAAGTTTTTTAAAGTGATCTTAAATTTAGGATTTTTTGTTTTGTTAGATGTAAAAGCTAGATGATTGTTACCTTCAATATTATTATTTGTACTAAAGGTAGTAACTAATTGGGTTCCAAACTTGAAGGATTTGATTCCTTTAGTGTAGGATCTTCTTGCTTGTCTATAAAAATAAAAAATAAAAAATAGTAAGTTTGTCAAAATAAAATAAAAAAATATTAATTTTTTCTGCTAATAGCCTTCAACTTTAATTATCTAAGAAACAAAATACAAAAGAGCCAAATGATTTGTGTACAGATTGATACTTAAAAGTGTATTTTTATCAAGGTTTTATATCATCATTTTTCACTTGAAGTATCAATA
>NW_011501264.1:34822-43543 GCF_000495115.2 Populus euphratica | reverse complement strand
TAGTAGTAGTAGTAGTAGTAGTAGTAGTAGTAGTAGTAGTAGTAGTAGTAGTAGTAGTAGTAGTAGTAGTAGTAGTAGTAGTAGTAGTAGTAGTAGTAGTAGTAGTAGTAGTAGTAGTAGTAGTAGTAGTAGTAGTAGTAGTAGTAGTAGTAGTAGTAGTAGTAGTAGTAGTAGTAGTAGTAATAATAATAATAATAAAGAAAGAGAAGAAGAAGAAGATGATGAGAACTTTGAGATGGAATATTAATGTAACGATTAAACAATGATAATAACAAATGTCAAGGTTAGAGGTTCCACTAATGGTATATCAAACAAGTATAGTATAAACTCTTATTATTGAATTGGAAACCACACACAAAGGAGGTTCCAATCAGATTATATATTGTTAACATGATTACATTAGTCATCTTATTCAATTAATGCTAATACTTGTAAATCTCGTCAAGCATTCATGATTATAACTTATGTTAACAACAAATCAAGTTCCTTTCATAGCTCAGGTGTCGGTTATACCATACATTATGGGCTATGAAAGTGCCAAGCATTTGTTGTACCAAGTGTTATACAACATAAATCAAGATTAGTCATTTAACAAGCAAAGTATTAAAGAGTGAACAAGATAGCAAATATAAAACATGTTAGTATCAAACATTAAAGTCCATATTAAGTTTACATTATACTTATTCTTACACCATTAGTGTAACCTTTTCACCTTGACATAATTAACTTAGCTAGACATAATGAAAGAAAGCAAAATAGATAAACAAAATAAGAACATAAAAGTTAACTAAGTAAAGGAAAGGAAATGAAAGGCATAAACTTAATATTAATGAAAACAAAGCATAAAAAATACAAAGAGAGAAAGGAAGAGCATGATCTTGATCTGGAAATCAAGATGCCTAAATGCATGGCAAATGCCTCCTTTTATAGGCCAAAAATGGGAACTATTGATTTGATGACTAATTGATAAGTGGGTGACCAACTTTTGACTTGGTGACAATCCTTATCTTCTCTTGTCTGCCCAAAACGTCATTGATAACGTCAAAATTGGAGCCAGTTGTAAACATGAAAGTTGTAGGCAATTGTCTCAGCTTTCTTGTGTAAAAATTTCAGCTCATTTGGACTTCTAGAACTCCAGATATGGCCAAAATACCGAATAGTGCTCGGGCTGGAAGACAGATTCGGGCTTCTTTGTTGTTGCTACAATTTGGACTTGATAATGGCCTTTTTAGATCTTGGGCTCCATATGAAAGTTGTAGGCCTATGTCTTACCTTTCCATCCATATAAATTGGACCTAAATCTGAGATCTGTAGCTCCAGATATGACCCAATTACCGAACAGTGTTCCGGTTTGGATTGCACCGACATCTCTTTTCTAAGTTTGGCCATCTCTTTATCCTTGCAATTTAAGTTCTTCAAGTCATCAATCAATCCTTTCATTTATGTGATAGGCCTGCATTAAAAATAGACATTTACCATAAATTATAGGTATCTTATATTATTAGATACATTATTATAAAACATATTTTAGTTAAGGAGTTATTGATACTTCAAGTGCAAAATGATGATATAAAACCATGATAAAAATGCACTTTTAAGTACTAATCACACCCCCCAACCAGCTTATTACTAGTCCCTAGTAATCAAAGCGTTAAAATAGAAAACAAATTTGCAAATTTCACAAAGCAAGGTATTCATCATTTAACTTCCATTAGTCTATCCAGATAAACAAACTCTCATTAAATTTATATATCTGCTCAATACCTCTTAACAAGATATTAATAAACCTTTCTTTTGTGCTCAATGTATCAACACATAATTATGGGGCTTTTCTTGGAAGAAAACAAAATTTTTGTTCTAATGTTTAAGGTTAACTTCCTTGGGTTGGGATTACTATTTTTGTCTTTTTTTTTTTTTTTAACTCTATATACATATACTTTAAAAACATCATGCATCTTTAACCCATGTAATGAGCTTTCAGCTAATGACTCCCAGACCAGTTGGTCTTAGGGCATTAGGTGTTAAGACACCCCTACGAGCTTAGTAACTCGGGTCGCAGATACTGATATGTAGATAGTGCAATGTTTGATTCCCTTAAGCTTTTCTCCTCAACCCATGTAACAAGCGTTGGGCCAATAGCTCCCAAGTCAGTTGACTTTAGGGTATTAGGTGTTAAAACACCCCTTCGGGCTTAATTGCTTAGGTTAGGGAGGCTACGAAACCAAACTTATCTACATTTTTATTATCATCATTTTTTTTTCTTTTTTTCTTTTTTTTTTTTTTTTTTTTTTTTTTTTTTTTTTTTTTTTTTTTTTTTTTTTTTTTTTTCTTTTTAATTATATACAATCCCTTTCCCTTAGTTGTTACCTTTAACAAAAGAACATAAATAATGTAATAATCCAATATGCAACCCACAATCATATGTTAAAGTGTGTGTGTGTAAATTAAGGTTTAAAAATACATGTTAAATAAGTATATGAGCAGAATTAAGTGGTAACAATACGAGAGTTTGTAAACCTGAATATTTCAGGAAGTATTATAATAGACCTTGTTAAGAATGGTTACTAAGATGCGTCTCAAGAGTCACTTTAACAAAAGAACTCCTTTACTCTGCCATCCTAGTAACAACAATTATGCACATGCTTTATGAAATGAAAAACAATTTTTTTTTTATCAACTACTACCCTCTCCCCCCAACCAAAACGAGACATTGTCCTCAATGTTCTAAGGTAGAAAGATAGAGTATAGAAGATATCACCTGAAATAACGAACACTGACAAACCTGAAACACACTGAAACAAATATAAGAAACAACAAAACACAATAATAAAACCAAGCATGTGTATGTACAGGTAGTTGTGATTGTGGCTCACATCTTCCCTTGGTTTTACGTCCAAGAACGGCTTAAACGCCCTCTATGGGTCGGGGATAGGCTTCCCATCCAGTTTTCTTAAAAACTGGCAAACAGGGTCTTTTTTAGTCAGATTCCCAAGACTAAGTCTATCATGTTCTTTATGAAATAGTGGCCATAAATCATGAATTGCACGATGCACATCTCCACTAGGATGCGTCTCAAGAGTCAATAGAAGATTATCTAAAGACTCCTTACTCAGGCCATCCTTAATGAATTGTATTTTATCTTCACGGTTTATAGATACCATTCCTAAAGAACGACATTGTGTATTACAAGTCCATCTAGCACATCGATGACAGACATCCAGTCGTTTTGCACGACGCTTCTTTGCAAAAGTGCTTTTACCTGTTCCAGGCATGTGTGAAATGAAGTTAGAGGACTCACCTGATAATCGGACCTTTGCTTCAATCAACCAGCGAATATCTTCAGGAATTCCATGATTCATTAACAATCTCAATCTTGCACATCTAGCACGGTAAATTTTTGTAATCGCATTCTGAGGCAGAGCGGGAAAATACTTTTTCAATTTTTCAAGATTAGTGTCCATTTTCAAATGAGAATTGGAAGAGAGATTCAAAGAATTGCACAAATATATACACAAATATCAGTTATTGTGGGAAACTGAAAGAACCGACTTAAGTCACGGAGTACCGTTATCCGCCATTTGACCGGGGTGAGAGAAACTAGCAAAAATCACTCAAAAAGAAACACAAAAAAGAAAATGTGAGAAAAACAAAATAATCAACCTTTATCTACAAGATCATTCAAACCAGCTGATTCATTTTCACTAGGAAAATTATCAAAGTAAGCTTTCAAACGATGTCCATTTTCCTTAAAATCATTGTCATTCATTGAATTCTCAATATCACAGGCCCCATAAGGATTGGTCCATCTTAATCTTAGCTCTTTAGGGAATGCATAGAGTTGAGAATCATAAAACAAAACTTTTTGACCAGTATCAATCTTTTGACAATTTTCACAAGTTTTGCAGAATGCATGTGTGTCCTTGAACATGGTGGGCCAATAAAATCCATTTTGAAAGATTTTTGCAGCAGTCTTTTTTGACGAGAAATAACTTCCACATGCTTCAGAATGACAAAGTTTAATGACACTACTTACCTCATTGTCGGGAATGAATCTTTGAAATATTTGATCAGGACAATATTTGAATAAGTTAGGGTCATCACAATAAAAGCTCTTCACTTCGTTCAAAAACTTTTCTTTGTCTTGGGTACTCCAATCAGCTGGCAAATCTCCTAAAGCAAGAAAATTGATATTTTTATCATACCAAGGCATTGAACTAAGAGAAAGTAAGGATTTGTTAGGAAAGTAATCATCGATTGGTGTGATGTCAGATGTCGAATCTGTTGTCACTGTTGACAAAAGATTTGCATCAACATTTTTGGTGCTTGTTTCATCCGTGATTTCTTCCTCAGAATAAATCATTTGCAAATCTTCAGTTTCATCCAATTCATTTTTACTTAAAGTAGATTCAAGTTGATCATAAACTAATTCATCAATATGATCTACTTCTTGTAAATCATTATCATCTCCAGGTTGCTTGCAAATGTTGAAAATATTCATCTCCAATGTCATGTTTCCAAATGATAGCTTCATCAGTCCATTCCTACAATTAATCAATGCATTAGAAGTTGCAAGAAATGGACGTCCTAAAATAACAGGAAATGAATTACATGCTTCAACAGGTTCTGTGTCCAAGACAATAAAATCCACAGGATAAATGAATTTATCGACTTGTACTAACACATCTTCAATTATTCCTCTAGGCACTTTTACAGATCTATCGGCAAGTAAAAGAGATATAGAAGTTGGTTTTAACTCACCTAGATTGAGACTTTGAAAAACTGAATATGGAAGTAAATTCACACTAGCACCAAGATCAAGTAAGGCTCTTTCAATTTTATGCTCTCCAATAAAGCAAGAAATTGTAGGACAACCAGGGTCTTTATATTTCAAAGCATTATTGTTTTGAAGAATAGCACTTACTTGTTCGGCTAGAAAGGCTTTCTTTTTCACATTCAGTTTCCTCTTCACAGTGCATAGATCTTTCAAAAATTTAGCATAGGAAGGAACCTGTTTAATTGCATCCAGCAAAGGTATATTGATCCTTACCTGTTTGAAAATTTCAAAAATTTCAGAGTTGTGATTGACTTTCCTTTGTTTGGTCATGGCTTGAGGAAATGGAAGTGCTGGTGGTGAATCAGTCGTTTCTTTGCAATTTTCAGATTCAACCCCTTCCTTACCCTCAGAGATTGATTCATCATCTTTCTCATAAGGTTCAAGAGAGGGTTTTTCAATAACCTTACCACTGCGCAGAGTAGTGACTGATTTGACTTGATCCATGTGTTGGCTTCCGGAACTACTTGCATTTGCATTGTATTGCCCTTTGGGATTTTGTTGTGTTTGAGATGGAAACTTACCTTTCTCTTGGAAACTGAGAGCAGATGTTAATTTAGCAAGAGTATCTTTAAAATCTGTCATGTTTTGAGCAAGTTGAGTATTGATTGTCTCTTGCTTTTCAATGAATGCATGCAATGTTTCCTCAAGATTTCTTCTAGGAGGTGGAGCATAAGGAGGTGCATATCCATGAGAATTTTGGAAATTATGGTGTGCTTGAAACGGTGGTTGTGAAGTTTGTGCATTGTTGTTCTCACTCTTCCAACTGAAATTTGGGTGATTCCTCCAACCAGGGTTGTATGTTTGGGAGTATGGGTTGTGGTTGGCCCTTTGAAAACTGTTTAAAGCATGGGCTTGTTCATGGAGACATTCTTTAAAAGAAGGCAAGGTTGGACAATCGTTGGTTGAGTGTTCATTTGTTTCACAGATTTGACACACAATGTTTTCAACAGATTTTAATTGACCACTCTTTTTCAATTCTAGTGCCTCGACTTTTCTAGCTAAAGATGCAAACTTGGCTTGAAGGTCATGATCTTCCCTAAGGTTGTACATACCTCCACTAGATGTATGAGGTTGAGTTTTACTCGGTGCCTCATATGTACCCGCGGTGTCCCAATTTTGAGCATTTTCAGCTAACAAGTCTAAGTACTCCATTGCTTCATCAGGGTCTTTATCTTCAAAAGTTTCATTGCACATCAATTCAACCATTTGCCTATCTCTAGGTGTTAACCCTTTATAGAAATGTGAAACCAATCTTCATGTTTCAAAACCATGATGAGGACAAGTATTGGGAACTAAATGCATGGCAAATGCCTCATTTTATAGGCCAAAATTGGGAACTATTGATTTGGTGACTAATTGATGAGTGGGTGGCCAACTCTTGACTTGGTGAGAATCCTTATCTTCTCTTGTCTGCAGAAAACATCATTGCTAACGTCAAAATTGGAGCCACTCGAAAACATAAAAGTTGTAGGAAATTATCTCATCTTTCTTATATACCTTTTTTTTTAAAGGTGGTTTACATTTGGCTCACTCCAGTCTGTATTACATGATTTTAGTTTCTAAAATTGAAACTAAAATAAACCAAGTGAGTCTTATTGAGTTTAAATTAGTTTTTTTAGTTTTTCTCCTGATTCAGTGTTTTTAGTTATTTTTTTTTGTTTTTATAGTTTTCTTGGTTGTTTGGTGTTTTTGAATACCCCTAACTTTTAGTTAAATCAGTCTGCATAGATATTAGGACTCGAAGAGAAAAATAACTTCCCTTTTCACTAATGAAGTATTGATATGTAGCAAAAAAGCAAAATAATGATACAAAAGGAAAAGATAAGTTAACTATTGTTTCAAGGATGTTGTTCAACCAAATTAATAAATTAGTCCTTAGAGTTTCAAAAACCATTATTTCATTCTTAGAGTTTTGAATCCAAGTATCATTTTCCTCAATTTCATGTTTTGAAGAAAAGATATTATTTAAAAAAAACAACTAAATTAAATATCATCAATGTTAATCAAAAGATTGATTACTTGTTTTCAATGCTATATAGATTAATTATTTAATTTTGATAAATTATAAGAATTCAATTCTATTTAACTAAAAAAGAGAGAGAGAGAATATAAATAAATTATTTTAAAACTTCAAATCAATAATAAACTAAACCTTAATTTAAATATTTATAATGAGGTAAAGGTTTTAAAAGCTTATGGCTTGAGCTTTTACTTTGATTTGGTATTGCATAGTTTTCTTTGAAATAGTTTTATACTTTTTTTGGATAATTTAAAAGGAGAATGGAGGAGAAATAAACTTTCTTTAGTCAGATAGAAAAGGGGATGAAAAATAATAATATTAATTTTAGCTAAAAAAGGGTGGATGAAGTTACAAATACGGTTAAAGGTTTCATTGGTAGACGGATGGTGTTATTCTCACTCTACAATTTTTTATTTTCTTTTATCATATCATTTATTTAGAGACTAAAATAGCACTTTTGCTCTCTTTTTTTAGCTTTAATTAGTCTTGTTTACTAACTTCTATACATATTTTTGCATGGTAACCATGTTATATTACAATTCTAGCTTTACTTTCTTTTTCAATTTTAATTGGTCTTCATAAACTTCTCTAGGTAATAATGATGCAAGTGTGTACATTCTTCCATCCTTCTTAATATATTACTTATTTTTAAATCTATCATGCTTGACCTTCTTATCAAATTGCCAAAGCCTCCCCAACAATAAATGACTAGCATGCATAGAAACTACATCACACAAAACCCTATCCTTATACTTTTCAATTGAAAAAGAAATCAAAACCTCTTTAGTCACCATAATTTCATCACATTTATTCAATTATCAAAACTTATAAGGTTTATCATGCTTAATAATATTTAGATTTAATTTCTTAAAAAGTATAGTACTAGCAACATTAACACATTTCACTATTAATAATTATACTACACATCTTATTACTAATGTGACATCTAATATAGAAGATATTCTCTCTTTGTTGCTCCTTTACCAATTTCAAAGCAACTTTTAATCACCAGCCTTTGCAAACTTCTTTTCTTTATCAAAGCAACTTCTTTTAATCCCACGGTCTTCTCACAGTAGCAAATGGCCAAATCAATGTCGAAGCCCCTTCCTCGACGGCATCTCCTTCTCCGGCCAATAGCAGTCCTTCTTCCCCCAGCGGCGGCCGAATAGCAGAAGCCAGCAACCTCTTCATCTCCTTTAACCAGTGCCGCTGACCGGTCAATTGCCTCCCATCCACTCCGAAGCCTCTAGGTACCGGCGTGTCCGTCCACCTCCACCGCGACCCGCCTCCTCCAGATCTGCCATCTGAAGAAAGAAGGAGCAGCCACTAGAAAGAGAAAGAACCGATTATAGATCTAAAATTGAAAAGAACCGACCCGAGGAAACAGATCTAAAAGAAAAAAAAGTAAAATCAATTGTTGTGTGTGTCTTTATTGTTGTAGGTCACGACAGCCTTCACGCCAGCGAAGAAAGGGAGAAGAAACAGAGCCAGACCAACCCATTTTTTTCCGGCGATTCTTGCAACAACACGTGAATCCACGTGCCGCCACTATTCACGTTGTCTAGAAGGCCTTCCCTACAATTTCTGGAGTTTTTAAAGGCTGTTTTGTAATTTATCAATTATGTAATGTAATTTTTATTTAATTGTTTTGAATTTTTATTTGAAGTGCAGATAAAAAAAACAAAAAGAAGAAAAAGAAAAGAAACAAAAATATAGGGAAAGTGTGTGTGTTTGTATTTGTTTTATGAGTGTTTCTTTTCTGTTCATGATAAATCTGCAAAGAATAAAGAAGGTTTTAATATTTTGATTGGATCACGGTGTAGAAGTACAAACTTGTATGGAAGTTGTATTTCTAAAATCCGATGAA
>NW_011501264.1:27870-31279 GCF_000495115.2 Populus euphratica | reverse complement strand
GTGTGTGTGTTTGTATTTGTTTTATGAATGTTTTGTTTATGATAAAATTGCAAAGATTAAAGAAGAGTTTAATATTTTGATTGGATCATGGTCTAAAATTACAAACTTGTACGGAAGTTGTATTTCTAAAATCCGATGAAAAGATAAAATTTTTAAAACTTCTTTAACACATCACAGCCACGAAGCAGCTTACCTCAGGTAGGGTGCGTTAGGGGTGCTAATACCTTCCCTAACCACAACCAGTCTCTTACCCGTGAATCTCTGACAAGACCAGTACACCTGAGTTTTCTAGTAACTCTCAATTAAATACTAGGTGGCAACTCCCAACAAATCCAACAAGATCAAATCAAACATAACGAGGAAAAAAACATCAGCCGACGCCGCAAGGATTTTGACGTGCGACAGGATGGCGACTCCGCTAGGGAGGTAATGTTTCTAACAATATTGGATTAAGCTTTGTGTATTTGATGTGTTTAAGTTTTGGCATTTTTATCTTATTTTATTTTTGTTTTATCCATGCATTTTTAGAATTGTTTCATGCACCGCTTGCATTTATTTTTGAAAGCACACCCAAGCTTTTAAGTTAGGTGGGGAGTAACGGTCTGCCTCATGACTTTCAGTTGGGATTCAGATTTGTGAAACATCCAACTATGAGTTGAGTGTTTACTCGGTAATGGCGGTCACACTATACCCCAACCATTCCTTGTAAAACCCTATACTGCCTTCACGTGAGGTGGTCATTAGGCAATTCATAAACCCTTTTGAGACCAGGTAGAAAACCTACCCATGTTCATATAATGAATAGTACCTATCCTTAGGTTGTAAGTGCTATCATTTATTTGCATTGGGGAAAACCCTTCTTAAAGCATCTTGAACTCAAGACTTATGGGTGATAGAATGACCGTCACTCCGAAAATTTTCATTGTAGAGTTTGGGTAAGAATCAAGATTCTTATTTTATCATACAAGAGTTACGATCATATATCACCCCTCAAAGGGCGAGTTCATCATATAAATCCCATGTTCATTCATTTATCATGCATGCACCAAAATGAAAAGTGGGTCCCCTACGAGTCTACAAAACTCGACTTTGAAAAAAACACGGAAGATGAAGAGTGTGCTCGTCGTAACATCCATCTTTAAGAAAGGTTGGAGTGTCTGAACAAAAGCTTGACTCACCTCTAGCTTACTCGAGCAAATACTGAGAAATAACTAAGGAAGTTCCTTCCAACTAACCTATCATTTTGTTCAAACCCCAATAACACCTCAGCCTGAAGAAGTTGGGGGCAAACACGGTCAAGAGCCCCAACACAATACAACATTTCCATAAAATATTTTGTAGGAAAGCTGACCGAAAGGGAATTGCCCCACAGTTGCAAAATGGAGCCTATTCTTACTATGTAAAAAATAATGGCCACAATTTGATCATGCCTGCAAAACTTGATTTTTGTTTCAACCTGTTCCAATTTTTGTTGGCAACATGGCTAAAAATTCCACAACACTTTCCTTATCAAACGAGCCTTTCTTGTTAATAAGACCATGTGTTTTCCTGTGTTCATGACATGCCTTTGTCATTTCGTGCAAATAACACATTGAGCATAAAACCATTGCACTAAGATTTTTTTGGGTGTGTTTCCCCTTTCTTCCGAAGCTATGCATGATCATACATATTCACCAAGACTTTTTGGGAATTCAAAGGTTAGTACAAAAATAGAAATCATGTTGGTGTTTGTCCGAAACAAATGAGTTCTGAAAATTCAGGTAATTCCTTAGAGAGGTAACCATACACCTAAAAAACCTGAAACAAAAACACCATGAAGTGACTCTAAAAGCTGAGTTTTATTTGAATGAATAATGAGAAATCACTTTGCATATTCGCATGAAAGCAAGGCTTACCGATCCTAAATGCATGCATTTGAGATGAAGAAAGACCATCTTTGATAATCCTTCTCACAAGGCTGAATATATCCTTTGTAGTCCCCTTTTGAGCCTGATAATGTTTTTTTTTTTTGAAATAACCTTGACTAGGATCACACCCTATATTGGGGGGGCAAGTGCCAGAAAATCCTTAATGATTGAAAGTGCCCAAATAACTCTTGGGGGCATGAAAAAGTCCTCAATGATTGAAAGTGCCCAAATAAGACTGGGGGCATAAAAGAAAATTCTCAATCATCGAAGGTGCCCATACAAAGCTGGGGGCATAAAGAAAAATCCAAAGGATCAAAAAATTATGAGCATAAAAAATCATCAATATAATGATGCTCGACCAAATAAAGAAAACAAAAACAAAGAGAAAGAGCCCAAGCCCAACACTAGGGGGGCACCGTGGACCATTTTACAAATCAATTCCAAGGTCTAGAAATGTATGAACAAAAAAGTTTGGGATGTAGGCACTAGTGATCCTTAGTCTTAAAGTCCCTTAAACACCTTTTGAGCCTACAAATATCCTTTTCTTCATAACCAATAGCCTAAGCCTACATTACATGCCTAATCAAGCCCTTTCTGATCAAAGGCAAGCAATCTGTATCTGTAGGCAGTGCTTTCTCATATGAACCAAATCATTATTCATGCAAATAAAATAAATGCTTTAAATAACAGTTCTTAATAACTCTCAAATTAAAATTTAAACCTTTTGTGACCAACCAGATGTCACTTCATATTTTTCACCAAAATCAAAATGTTTCCATCACTTTTGAAAACCTCTCCATAAGAATCACTTGAATTTTTTAAGAATGAGTTTGCTTCGAATCAATGTCAAAATGATTTTTGTGTTTGGAATAGCTTTGAAATCCCAAAATTTTTGCATGAAAGCAACTCCTTGTCAAACCTTCTTCCACATAGCCTCATCCCCAAACCCAAATTAAATAATTGGGGGCATGATCAAGGTAGGGGGCAATCAAAAACATCTGGTGGAGTTGGCTCCGTGATTCCCTTCCTAAGAAAAATAACGAGCAAAATTGGCAATCCTTGAGATAAAGGGGCGGAGGACAAAGAAGTATGCTGATATTATACCCTCAAAGTGGTCAAGATCACAAGATATGACTCGAGTAAGCAAGAGGGAAAAGAGCCATCGAAGCTTACTATCAAAAACTCAAACTTGTGAGAAAAGAAAACTCCATGAAGAAGAGGGGACCTACTTTTCTCAGGTAAGTATACATGCATATTGATCGTGATGCATTACTTTCATCCTTGATAGATCAATGTCTCACCATCAACTCTTTTTGATAGTGTGCTTTCTAGCCCTATCTTCCTTCTCATTAAGTGCACCCTTGAGCCATAGAACATCCCAACTGGTACACCTTAATCCCATACTTTCTTTTGAGTGCACCTTTAAGCCCTCACCTCTTAGGTAGTGTGTTTTCTAACCCTATCTCCTTTTTTAGTGCGCCTTAGAGCCCTTGACCACCTTG
>NW_011501264.1:24369-27799 GCF_000495115.2 Populus euphratica | reverse complement strand
GGTAGTGTGTTTCCTAACCCTACCTCCTTTTGAGTGTGCTTTATAGCCCTCGACCATCTTAGGTAGTGTGTTTTCTAACCCTGCCTTATTTTGAGTGCGCGTTAGAGCCTTTGACCACCTTGGGTAATGTGTTTTCCAACCCTACCTCATTTTGAGTGCGCCTTAGGGCCCTAGCCCACCTTGGGTAGTGTGTTTTCTAACCCTACCTCCTTTTTGAGTGTGCCTTAGAGCCCTCGACCATCTTAAGTAGTGTGTTTTCTAACCCTGCCTCCTTTTGTAGTGCGCCTTCGAGCCCTCAAATCTTAGGTAATGTGTTTTCTAACCCTACCTTCATTTTGAGTGCGCCTTAGAGCCCTTGACCATCTTAGGTAGTGTGTTTTCTAACCCTACCTTCTTTTGAGTGCGCCTTTGAGTACTCACCTCTCAGGCAGTGTATTTTCTAACCTTACCTCCTTTCAAGTGCGTTGTTTAGCATTCGTTCCCTTTCGAGTGCTATCTCTTTTCGAATGCTCCGTCGAGCTTCCATTGCTTGAATAGTGCACCTTCGAGTCCCATCATATTGTCTTTTTAAGACATTTCATTGTTTTCACCTAGGTAGGTCACCCATCACAATTAGACCTCTTCAAAAACCCTTTTCATCTTCTATTCGGGCTGGTTGCCCATTACAATGAAACCATCTTTTGAGAAATCCTTGCATTTCTTGCCACCTTTAAAATCTTCTATTCGGGCTGGTTGCCCATTACAATGAAACCATCTTTTGAGAAATCCTTGCATTTCTCACCACCTTTAAAATCTTCCATTGGGGCCGGTTGCCCATTACAATGAAACCATCTTTCGAGAAATCCTTACATTTCTCACCACTTGTAAAATCTTCCATCTGGGTTGGTGACCCCTTACAATAAAACCGTTTTGAGAAATCATCGTATTTTTCATCTCTTTGAAAATCTTCATGTTTTCCACCAGGGCAGGTCGTCCATTACAACAAGACCACTTTGAAAAATCTTTGCATTTTTGCATCTTTGAGACGAAAAATCTTTGTATTTTTCACCACTTTAAAATCTTCTCATTTCTCACTACTTTGAAAAATCTTTGCATTTTTCACCACTTTGAGAAATCTTCGCATTTCTCACCACTTTGAAAAATCTTTGTATTTTTCACCACTTTAAAATCTTCTCATTTCTCACTACTTTGAAAAATCTTTGCATTTTTCACCACTTTGAGAAATCTTCGCATTTCTCACCACTTTGAAAAATCTTTGTATTTTTCACCACTTTAAAATCTTCGTATGTCTCACCACTTTGAAAAATCTTTGCATTTTTTACCATTTTGAGAAATCTTTGCATTTCTCACCACTTCGAAAAATCTCTGTATTTTCATCACTTCGAAAAATCTTTGCATTTTTCATATGGGCAGGTCGCCCATTACAATAAGACCACTTTAAAAAATCTCTGTATTTTTCATCACTTTGAAAACTCTCTGCATTTTTCACCACTGTGAAAATCTTCATGTTTTTCACCTGGGCAAGTCGCCCATTATAATAAGACCACTTTGAAAAATCTTTGCGTTTTTCACTCAAGCAGGTCGCCCATTACAACAAGACCATTTTGAAAAGTCCTTATATTTTTCACCTCTTTGAAAAATCTTTACATTTTTCATCTAGACAGGTCACCCATTACAACAAGACCATTTTGAAAAGTCCTTATATTTTTCACCTCTTTGAAAAATCTTTGTGTTTTGCATCTGGGCAGGTCACCCATTACAACAAGACTACTTTGAAAAGCCTTTGTATTTTTCACCATATAAAAAAAAACCTCTAAAAAATCTTTGAATTTTTCACTCGGGTAGGTCACCCATTGCAATAAGATCATATAAAAAAAATTAACTTTTTAAATTTTCTCTAGGTAGGTCACCTATAACAATTCGACCATTTCAAAATCTTGGAATTTTCAAATGAAAAATCTTACTTTTAGTGCGCTTTCTAGCCCTCAAAAGGATTCATTATTTCTATGATGAGTTCATCATCTCATTTTCTTTACAACGCTTACTATCTTAAGTCTCTTACGAGACTTTCAATCGTAAGCATTGTAAAGAAAGGGGCAACTGTCATAACCCAATTCTGGGTTATTCCCCAATTTTTTACCCATGTTTTGATAAATTTTTAGAAAAATCCAAAAAAATAGAGAAAAACAATACAAATCCAAATTTTTTAAAAATAGAGAAAAACAATACAAATCCAAAAAAATTTTTTAAATATATTTGCATTGTTTTTAGCATTTTCAGCATCATCTCAAAAAAAATTTAAAATTTCAAAGATATTTGGAACGCGTTCACCTTTTAGCGCATTATTTTCAAAATCATTGATTTTCCTCATTGAGCCGATGTTGATGTTGCTTGTTTTAAAAAATACAAAAAAAAAGAAAAATTAAAATTTACAAAAAGTTGAGGGACCAATTTTGAGATCCAAGCAACATTTTCCCTATAAATAGCAGCCTTCAACACACACAGTGGGGGGCAATTTTACAATAAAATTTTATAATAAAGGGAAACCAACACAAAAAAACCCTAAAAACCTTAACTTCTTCTTCTCCCTCAAGTGAACCGGTCGTAAAAAAACCCTAAAAACCTTAACTTCTTCTCCCTCAAGTGAACCGGTCGCCGACCCCCCCTCATCAGATTTTTCCCTTCTTCTCGCTAGCCAAGGGCTGAGCCTCAGCCTTTACACAACAGCTCACTCCCCCTTCCACGGTTTGATTTTTCTGACCTAAAACCGGCAGAACTTTCTACTCCCTCACAAGTCGGAACCCATCTCTTTTAACGAGTGGCGCCCCCCTCCCTCTCAACTCATCTACTCCAGGCCCTGCATTTCCTTTCTTGTTGTAGCCTCCCCAAAGAAAACTCAGATTTGCCTTCAGCCAGCCACACACCCGACCTTCCCCTTCCTAACCACTTTCCTCTCATCTTCAACCTTCCACCGGGAGCATCACCTTCCAGCCCGCAACCAAGAGATCTTCCTTGTTTCAACCAGCCACAGTCCCACGGTTTTCTCACAACAGCAAATGACCAAATCAACGTCGAAGCCCTTTCCTCGACGACATCTCCTTCTCCGACCAACAACAGTCCTTCTTCCCCCAACAGCGGCCGAACAGCAGAAGCCAGCAACCTCTTCGTCTCCTTTAACTAGTGTCGCCGACCAGTTGACATGACTAAAAGATTGATGTCTTCTCCCAAGTGCAGGAGTGTCGAAGTAATAAATAACCCGGCAAGACCGGGGTCGAACCACAAGGAGGTTAATTGTATAAATTACAGATAACAATAATACAACAACAACCATAATAACAGTAATAACAATAATAATAATTACAATAATAATAACAACAATAACAATAATAAAAACAACAATAATAACAATAATAGTAGTAGTAATTCTAAT
>NW_011501264.1:16357-23779 GCF_000495115.2 Populus euphratica | reverse complement strand
TTATTATTATTATTATTATTATTATTATTATTATTAGTACTACTACTACTATTATTATTAGTATTATTATTGCTTCTATTATTATTGTTGTTGTTTATAATTATTGTTTATAATTGTTGTTTATAATTTGTACAATTAACCTCCCTGTGGTTCGACCCCGGTCTTGCCGGGTTATTTATTACTTCGACACTCCTGCACTTGGGAGAAGACATCAATCTTTTAGTCGTGTCAAGTTTTTGGCGCCGTTGCCGGGGAGGTAAGTTCTTGTATAAATTATAGTATTTATTTTATTTTCTCTTTTCACTTTTCTTGTATATAACTTTGTTTCTTTTCTTTTGTTTCTTTTTATTTTGTTTTCTTCCTCCTTCTTTTGCTTTGTTGTTCTTCTTTTTATTTTATTCCTACACGTGCATGAGAGTGTGGTCACGTACATCAAGTGGTAGACTTTGTAGGGTATCCTCATCATTTTCAGAAAATATGGCCGAAGAAGATAATCAATCACTTCATAATGAGAATAATGAGAATAACCGTGCTAGAACACTTAGAGACCACATGAATCCCACAAGAACAAGTGCACCATCATGCATAGTTTTTCCTCCTGATGCATCTCATTTTAATTTTAAACCAGGTATTATTCAACTTTTACCTTCTTTTCATGGTTTGGAATTGGAAAATCCATACTTGCATTTAAGGGAATTTGAGGAGGTGTGCAACACATATAATAATTTAAATTGTAGCATGAACACCATCAGATTAAAGCTTTTTCCTTTTTCATTAAAAGATAAAGCTAAAACATGGCTACAAAATTTAAGACCAGGATCCATTCGTGCTTGGGATGAAATGCAACAACAGTTTTTAAAGAAGTTTTTTCCATCTCATAGAACAAACTCTTTCAAAAGACAAATCACTACTTTCACTCAAAAACCAGGAGAAACATTTTACCAATGTTGGGATAGGTATCGAGACTTGCTTAGTACTTGCCCTCATCATGGTTTTGAAACATGGAGATTGGTTTCACATTTCTATGAAGGGTTAACACCTAAAGATAGGCAAATGGTTGAATTGATGTGCAATGGAACTTTTGAAGATAAAGACCCTGATGAAGCAATGGAGTACTTAGACTTGTTAGCTGAAAATGCTCAAAATTGGGACACCGCGGGTACTTATGAGGCACCGAGTAAAACTCAACCTCATACATCTAGTGGAGGTATGTACAACCTTAGGGAAGATCATGACCTTCAAGCCAAGTTTGCATCTTTAGCTAGAAAAGTCGAGGCACTAGAATTGAAAAAGAGTGGTCAATTAAAATCTGTTGAAAACATTGTGTGTCAAATCTGTGAAACAAATGAACACTCAACCAACGATTGTCCAACCTTGCCTTCTTTTAAGGAATGTCTCCATGAACAAGCTCATGCTTTAAACAGTTTCCAAAGGCCCAACCACAACCTATACTCCCAAACATACAACCCTGGTTGGAGAAATCACCCAAATTTTAGTTGGAAGAGTGAGAACAACAATGCACAAACTTCACAACCACCTTTTCAAGCACACTACAATTTCCAAAATTCTCATGTATATGCACCTCCTTATGCTCCACCTCTTAGAAGAAATCTTGAGGAAACATTGCATGCATTCATTGAAAAACAAGAGACAATCAATACTTAACTTGCTCAAAACATGACAGATTTTAAAGATACTCTTGCAAAATTAACATCTGCTCTCAGTTTCCAAGAGAAAGGTAAGTTTCCATCTCAACCACAACAAAATCCCAAGGGGCAATACAATGCAAATGCAAGTAGTTCTGGAAGCCAACACATGGATCAAGTCAAATCAGTCACTACTCTACGCAGTGGTAAGGTTATTGAAAAACCCTGGTAAGGTTATTGAAAAACCCCAGTCACTACTCTGCGCAGTGGTAAGGTTATTGAAAAACCCTCTCTTGAACCTTATGAGAAAGATGATGAGTCAATCTCTGAGGGTAAGGAAGGGGTTGAATCTAAAAATTACAAAGAAAAGACTGATTCTCCGCCAGCACTTCCATTTCCTCAAGCCATGACCAAACAAAGGAAAGTCAATCACAACTCTGAAATTTTTGAAATTTTCAAACAGGTAAGGATCAATATACCTTTGTTGGATGCTATTAAACAGGTTCCTTCTTATGCTAAATTTTTGAAAGATCTATGCACTGTGATGAGGATACTGAATGTGAAAAAGAAAGCCTTTCTAGCCGAACAAGTAAGTGCCATTCTTCAGAACAATAATGCTTTGAAATATAAAGACCCTAATTGTCCTACAATTTCTTGCTTTATTGGAGAACATAAAATTGAAAGAGCTTTACTTGATCTTGGAGCTAGTGTGAATTTACTTCCATATTCAGTTTTACAAAGTTTCAATCTAGGTGAGTTAAAACCAACTTCTATATCTTTTTTACTTGCCGATAGATCTGTAAAAGTGCCTAGAGGAATATTTTACTTGCCGATAGATTTCTATATCTCTTTTACTTGCCGATAGATCTGTAAAAGTGCCTAGAGGAATAATTGAAGATGTGTTAGTACAAGTCGATAAATTCATTTATCCTGTGGATTTTCTTGTCTTGGACACAGAACCTGTTGAAGCATGTAATTCATTTCCTGTTATTTTAGGACATCCGTTTCTTACAACCTCTAACGCATTGATTAATTGTAGGAATGGACTGATGAAGCTATCATTTGGAAACATGACATTGGAGATGAATATTTTCAACATTTGCAAGCAACCTAGAGATGATAATGATTTACAAGAAGTAGATCATATTGACGAATTAGTTTATGATCAACTTGAATCTACTTTAAGTAAAAATGAATTGGATGAATTTGAAGATTTGCAAATGATTTATTCTGAGGAAGAAATCACGGATGAAAAACCCACCGAAAATGTTGATGCAAATCTTTTGTTAATAGTGACAATAGATTCGACATCTGACATCACACCAATCGATGATTACTTTCCTAACGAATCCTTACTTTCTCTTAGTCCAATGCTTTGGTATGCTAAAAATATGAATTTTCTTGCTTTAGGAGATTTGCTAGCTAATTGGAGTACCCAAGACAAAGAAAAGTTTTTGAATGAAGTGAAGAACTTTTATTATGATGACCCTAACTTATTCAAATATTGTCCTGATCAAATATTTCAAAGATTCATTCCCGACAATGAGGTAAGTAGTGTCATTAAACTTTGTCATTCTGAAGCATGTGGGAGTTATTTCTCATCAAAAAAGACAGCTACAAAAATCTTTCAAAATGGATTTTATTTTCCCACCATGTTCAAGGACACGCATGCATTCTGCAAAACTTGTGAAAATTGTCAAAAAGTTGATACTGGTCAAAAAGTTTTGTTTTATAATTCTCAACTCTATGCATTCCTTAGAGAGCTAAGACCAAGATGGAGCAATCCTTATGGGGCCTGTGATATTGAGAATTCAATGAATGACAATGTTTTTAAGGAAAATGGACATCGTTTGAAAGCTTACTTTGATAATTTTCCTAGCGAAAATGAATCAATTGGTTTGAATGATCTTGTAGATAAAGGTTAATTATTTTGTTTTTCTCACATTGTTTTTGTGTTTTTTTTTTGAGTGATTTTTGCTAGTTTCTCTCACCCCAGTCAAATTGCGGATAACGGTACTCCGTGACTTAAGTCGGTTCTTTCAGTTTCCCACAATAACTGATATCTGTATATAAATTTGTGCAATTCTTTGAATCGCTTTTCCAATTCTCATTTGAAAATAGACACTAATCTTGAAAAATTAAAAAAGTATTTTCCCGCTCTGCCTCAGAATGCGATTACAAAAATTTACCGTGCTAGATGTGCAAGATTGAGATTGTTAATGAATCATGGAATTCCTGAAGATATTCGCTGGTTGATTGAAGCAAAGATCCAATTATCAGGTGAGTCCTCTAACTCTTTCATTTCACACATGCCTAGAATAGGTAAAAACACTTTTTTTTTTTTTTTAGATTAACGTGGGTGTCCGGGCCAGCTTGCGCGCACCACGACTAATCCCACGGGTCCTGAAGTTAACGACCATGTAAGCCTCCAGTGGCCATCATATGAGCAACCAAGGACTCGAACCTGAGACCACAGAGGGAGCAAACCCCTTAGTCCCAAGTCTTTACCACTTGGCCACCACCTAAATGGTTAGGTAAAAACACTTTTGCAAAGAAACGTTGTGCAAAACGACTGAAAGTCTGTCATCGATGTGCTAGATGGACTTGTAATACACAATGTCGTTCTTTAGGAATGGTATCTATAAACCGTGAAGATAAAATACAATTCATTAAGGATGGCTTGAGTAAGGAGTCTTTAGATAATCTTCTATTGACTCTTGAGACGTATCCTAGTGGAGATGTGTATCATGCAATTTATGATTTATGGCTGAGACGCATCCTAGTGGAGATGTGCATCGTGCAATTCATGATTTATGGCCACTATTTCATAAAGAACATGATCGACTTAGTCTTGGGAATCTGACTAAAAAAGACCCTGTTTGCTAGTTTTTAAGAAAACTGGATGGGAAGCATATCCCCGACCCATAGAGGGCGTTTAAGCCGTTCTTAGACGTAAAACCAAGGGAAGATGTGAGCCACAATCACAACTACTTGTACATACACATGCTTTTTCAAAAGTAAATAAATAAATAAATAAAAAGAGAGAGAGAGTGTGTGAGACTCCAGCTGGCCTACATATAAGTGTTATGATTGCCTTTCTAATTTCTCATCTATAAAACCCTCTATTCCTTCCTTTCATTTCTACTCAACCCATACTTCCTTCCTTCATTTCTCATCTATAAAACCCTCTCTTCCTTCCTTTCATTTCTACTCAACCCATACATTCAACAAATACAGAAGTGTGTAGAAATGGCAAGTTCCTCAAGTCATCATATAAGAAATATTTGTGTTTTTGGTGGATCTAGTCTTGGGAAAGAAAAGGAGTTTTTAGAATCAGCAAATCATCTTGGTCAAGTGTTAGCTGACAGAAAGATTCATTTAGTATATGGGGGAGGCAGACTTGGGTTAATGGGAGGTATGTCAATAGCTGTATTTTTAGGAGGTAGTCAAGTTTTGGGGGTCGTCCCCGAAGCGTTAACACAAGGGGACATCATTGGAAAAACAATTGGAGAGGAACTTCAGGTCTCCACAATGTTGGCTCAAATGAATGCAATGTTTAACCATGCTGATGCCTTCATTGCTTTACCAGGTGGTCTAGGCAGATTGGAAGAGATCTTTCATATTTCCTCTTGGGCTCAACTACACATTCACCATAAACCCATAGGTTTGTTAAATGTTAATGGTTATTATGATAAGTTGTTGTCTTTTCTTGATCATGCTGTGGAACAGGAATTTCTAACATCTTCTACAAGACAAATCATAATCTCTGCTGCTACTGCTAAACAATTGATTGACCAACTATAATCTTTCATTCCTGTAATTGATCCCTCCATGAATCGCATAAATTGGTCATCTAAGGAAAATCGTAAAAAGCTTAGATTAGATTTGAGTCTTCATTTGTAATTTTTGTGTTGTTTTGTTTTATTATTGTGTTTTGTTATTTCTTATTTTTGTTTAAGTGTGTTTCAGGTTTGTCAATGTTCGTTATTTCAGGTGATATCTTCTATACTCTATCTTTCTACCTTAGAACATTGAGGACAATGTCTTGTTTTAATTGGGGGGAGAGGGTAGTAGTTGATAAAAAAAAATTGTTTTCCATTTCATAAAGCATGTGCATAATTGTTGTTACTAGGATGGCAGAGTAAAGGAGTTCTTTTGTTAAAGTGACTCTTGAGACGCATCTTAGTAACCATTCTTAACAAGGTCTATTATAATACTTCTTGAAATATTCAGATTTACAAACTCTCGCATTATTATCACTTAATTCAGCTCATATACTCATTTAACATGTATTCTTAAACCTTAATTTTCACACACACACTTTAACATATGATTATAGGTTGCACATTGGATTATTACATTATTTATGTTCTTTTGTTAAAGGTAACAACTAAGGGAAAAGGATTTTATATAATTAAAAAAAATGAAAAAAAATAGAAAAAAATAGAAAAAAAATGATAATAATAAAAATCTAGATAAGTTTGGTTTCGTAGCCTCCCTAACCTAAGCAATTAAGCCTGAAGGGGTGTTTTAACACCTAATACCCTAAACTCAACTGACTTGGGAGCTATTGGCCCAATGCTTGTTACATGGGTTAATGCTATTGGCCCAACGCTTGTTACATGGGTTGAGGAGAAAAGCTTAAGGGAATCAAACATTGCACTATCTACATATCAGTATCTGCGACCCGAGTTACTAAGCTCGTAGGGGTGTCTTAACACCTAATGCCCTAAAACCAATTGGTCTGGGAGTCATTAGCTGAAAGCTCATTACATGGGCTAAAGATGCATGGTGTTTTTAAATTAAATGTATATATATTTAAAAAAAAGAAGAAAAAAAAAGAGAAAAATAATAATCCCAACCCAAGGAAGTTCACCTTAAACATTAGAACAAAAAATTTGTTTTCTTCCAAGAAAAGCCCCATAATTATATATTGATACATTGAGCACAAAAGAAAGGTTTATGAATATCTTGTTAAGAGATATTGAGCAGGTATATAAATTTAACTCTTGTTAAGAGGTATTGAGCAGATATATAAATTTAATGAGAGTTTGTTTATCTGGATAGATTAATGGAAGTTAAATGATGAATACCTTGCTTTGTGGAATTTGCAAATTGTTTTTCTTATTTTAATGCTTTGAATTGTTTTTCTATTTTAACGCTTTGATTACTAGGGACTAGTAATAAGCTGGTTGGGGGGTGTGATTAGTACTTAAAAGTGCATTTTTATCATGGTTTTATATCATCATTTTGCATTTGAAGTATCAATAACTCCTTAACTGAAACATGTTTTATAATAATATATCTAATAATATAAGATACCTTTAATTTATGGTAAATGTTCATTTTAAATGCAAGCCTATCACATAAATGAAAGGATTGATTGATGACTTTAAGAACTTAAATTGCAAGGGCAAAGAGATGACCAAAATTAGAAAAGAGATGTCAATGTAATCCAAACCGGAACACTGTTCGGTAATTGGGTCATATCTGGAGCTATAGATCTCAGACTTAGGTCTACTTTATATGGATGGAGAGGTAAGACATAGGCCTACAACTTTTATATGGAGCCCAAGATCTAAAAAGGCCATTTTCAAGTCCAAATTATTGCAACAACAAAGAAGCCCGAAGCTGTCCTCCAGCCCGAGCACTGTTCAGTACTTTGGCCATATCTGGAGTCCTAGAAGTCCAAATGAGGTGGATTTTTTACACAAGAAAGCTGAGACAATTGCCTACAATTTTCATGTTTCGAGTGGCTCTCAATTATGACGTTAGC
>NW_011501264.1:0-15988 GCF_000495115.2 Populus euphratica | reverse complement strand
AAGTTTATTATGTCAAGGTGAAAAGGTTACACTAATGGTGTAAGAATAAGTATAGTGTAAACTCAATATGGTCTTTGATGTTTGATAGTGACATGTTTTGTATTTCTTCTCTTGTTCACTCTTTAATACTTTGCTTGTTAAATGACTAATCTTGATTTATGTTGTATAACAATCGGTACAACAAATGCTTGGTACTTTCATAGCCCATACTGTATGGTATAATCGACACCTAAGCTATGAAAGGAACTTGTTATTAACATAAGTTATAATCATGAATGCTTGATGTCAAGGTTAGAGGTTCCACTAATGGTATGTCAAACAAGTATAGTATAAACTCTTATTATTCAATTGGAAACCACACACAAAGGAGGTTCCAATCAGATTATAGATTGTTAACATGATTACATAGGTCATCTTATTCGATTAATGCTGATACTTGTAAATCTCGTCAAGCATTCATGATTATAACTTATGTTAACAACAAATCAAGTTCCTTTCATAGCTCAGGTATCGGTTATACCATGAAAGTTGTAGAAAATTAGAGCAATACTGAACAGTGCTCGGGCTAGAGGACAGATTCGGGCTAGAGGACAGATTCAGGCTTCTTTGTTGTTGCTATAATTTGGACTTGAAAATGACCTGTTTAGATATTGGGCTTCCTATGAAAGTTGTAGGCCTATGTCTTACCTTTCCATCCATATAAAGTAGACCTAAATCTGAGATCTATAGCTCCAGATATGACCCAATTACTGAACAGTGTTCCCGTTTGGATTTCACCGACATCTTTTTTCTAAGTTTGGTCATCTCTTTATCCTTTTAATTTCAGTTCTTAAATTCATCAATCAATCCTTTCATTTATGTGATGGGCCTGCATTTAAAATGAACATTTACCATAAATTAAAGGTATCTTATATTATTAGATATATTATTATAAAACATGCTTTAGTTAAGGAGTTATTGATACGTCAAGTGCAAAATGATGATATAAAACCTTGATAAAAATGCACTTTTAAGTACTAATCATTTGGCAAGTTGGCAATTAATTCAATTTTAGATTTGTCAACCTCAATTCCTTTAGATGAAACAATGTGACCAAGTACAATGTCGTTTGTTACCTTTTCTAAGTTAGTCAAACAATCATCAAATGACATTTTTCCCAATTCAGCACAAGATTCTTCTCTTCACACCTACTCAAAACCTTTTCTAAGTTAGTCAAACAATCATCAAATGAATCGCCAAAAACAGAAAAATCATCCATTAAAATTTTAAGAAAACGTTCAACCATATCACTGAATATGCTAAGCATGCATATTTGAAACGTGGCTGGTGTATTACACAATCCAAAAGGCATCCTTTGATATGCAAAAGTACCAAATGGACATGTGAAAGTGGTCTTCTCTTGATCTTCCAATGCAATTTCCATTTGATTATAACCGGAATAGCCATCTAGGAAACAATAAAATTCATGACCTGCAACTCTTTCTAGGATTTGATCTATAAAAGGTAAGGGGAAATGATCTTTTATAGTTATTGAATTAATGACACGACTAAAATATTGTTGTCTTCTCCCAAGTGCAGGAGTGTCGAAGTAATAAATAACCCGGCAAGACCGAGGTCGAACCACAGGGAGGTTAATTGTACAAATTATAAATAACAATAACAACAACAACAACAACAACAACAATAATTGTAATAACAATAATAGTAGTAGTAGTAATAATAATAATAATAATAATAATAATAATAGTAATAGTAATAGTAATAGTAATAGTAGTAGTAGTAGTAATAATAATAGTACTAATAATAGTAGTAGTAGTAATACTAATAATAATAATAATAATAAAGAAGAAGATGAAGATGAGAACTTTGAGATGGAATATTAACGTAAAGATTTAACAATGATAACAATAAATGTCAAGGTTAGAGGATCCACTAATGGTATGTCAAACAAGTATAGTATAAACTCTTATTAATCAATTGGAAACCACACACAAAGGAGGTTCCAATCAGATTATAGATTGTTAACATGATTATATTAGTCATCTTATTCAATTAATGCTAATACTTGTAAATCTCGTCAAACATTCATGATTATAACTTATGTTAACAACAAATCAAGTTCCTTTCATAGCTCAGGTGTCGGTTATACCATACATTATGGGCTATGAAAGTGCCAAGCATTTGTTGTACCAAGTGTTATACAACATAAATCAAGATTAGTATTTGTTGTACCAAGTGTTATATAACATAAATCAAGATTAGTCATTTAACAAGCAAAGTATTAAAGAGTGAACAAGATAACAAATACAAAACATGTTAATATCAAACATTAAAGTCCATATTGAATTTACACTATACTTATTCTTACACCATTAGTGTAACCTTTTCACCTTGATATAATATACTTAGCTAGACAAAATGAAAGAAAGAAAAATAAATAAACAAAATAAGAACATAAATAAGATAAAAGTTAGCTAAGTAAATGAAAGGAAATGAAAGGCATAAACTTGATATTAATGAAAACAAAGCATAAACATTACAAAAAATACAAAAAGAGAAAGCAAAAGCATGCTCTTGATCTGGAGACCAAGATGCCTAAATGCATGGCAAATGCCTCCTTTTATAGTCCAAAATTGGGAACTATTGATTTGATGACTAATTGATGAGTGGGTAGCCAACTCTTGACTTGGTGACAATCCTTATCTTCTTTTGTCTACCCAAAACGTCATTGATAACGTCACAATTGGAGCCACTAGAAAACATGAAAGTTGTAGGCAATTATCTCAAATTTCTTGTGTAAAACATTCAGCTTATTTGGACTTCTAAAACTCCAGATATGGCCAAAATACTGAATAGTGCTCGGGCTGGAGGACATCTTCGGGCTTCTTTATTGTTGCAATAATTTGGACTTGAAAATGACCTTTTTAGATCTTGGGCTCCATATGAAAGTTGTAGGCCTATGTCTTAGATTTCCATCCATATAAAGTAGACCTAAATCTGAGATCTATAGCTCCAGATATGACCCAATTACCGAATAGTGTTCCGGTTTGGATTGCATCGACATCTCTTTTCTAATTTTGGTCATCTCTTTGCCCTTGCAATTTAAGTTCTTAAAGTCATCAAGAACTTTAATTTTGGTCATCTCTTTGCCCTTGCAATTTAAGTTCTTAAAGTCATCAATCAATCCTTTCATTTATATGATAGGCCTGCATTTAAAATGATCAATCCTTTCATTTATGTGATAGGCCTGCATTAAAAATAGACATTTACCACAAATTAAAGGTATCTTATATTATTAGATATATTATTATAAAACATGCTTTGGTTAAGGAGTTATTGATACTTCAAGTGCAAAATGATGATATAAAACCATCATAAAAATGCACTTTTAAGTACTAATCAATTAAGTTTCCTATAGTCAATGCACATGCGCCAACCAGTAACAGTCCTAGTTGGAATTAACTCATTTGTTATCACAGTGACTCCAGACTTCTTGGGTACAACTTGGGTAGGACTTACCCATTTGCTATCAGAAATAGGATAAATGATTCCATTATCTAGAAGGTTAATGACTTCATTCCTCACTACTTCTTTCGTATTAGGATTCAGCCTTCGTTGCATTTCTCTAGAGGGTTTAGCATTTTCCTCTAAATAAATCCTATGTGTGCAAATCAAAGGACTAATTCCTTTTATGTCAGCTATGGTCCATCCTAATGCATTTTTATGCATTTTCAGAGTTTGTAATAACTTACCTTCTTGATGTGCATTAAGTTTGGAAGAAATTATTATCGGAAAAGTTTCATTTTCTCCCAAAAATGAGTATTTGAGATTGAATGGCAGTGACTTCAAATCAGGTTTTGGTGGTTGAACTCATGAAGGTATAGACTCAATTGATTGTGGTGGCAACTCTTCAATTTGTGGTCTCCAATTGCTTGCTTTTGATTCTTCTTGAAAATAAACCATTTGAAAATTCTCAGACTTATTAAATTCAATTTCACTGGAAATAGTTTCAAATTGATCATGAACTAATTTTTCAATAAAATCCACTTCCTGTAAATCATTATTATCTCCAGGTTGCTTGCAAATGTTGAAAATATTCATCTTCAATGTCATGTTTCCAAATGATAACTTTATTAGTCCATTCCTACAATTAATCAATGCATTAGACGTTACAAGAAATGGACGTCCTAAAATAATAGGAATTAAATTACACATCTTCAACTATTTCTCTAGGCACTTTTACAGATCTATCAGCAAGTAATAGAGTTATAGAAGTTGGTTTTAACTCACCTAGATTGAGACTTTCAAAAACTGAATATGGAAGTAAATTCACACTAGCTCTGAGATCAAGTAAAGCTCTTTCAATTGTATGTTCTCCAATAAAACATGAAATTGTAGGACAACCAAGGTCTTTATATTTCAAAGCATTATTGTTCTGAAGAATGACACTTACTTGTTCGGCTAAAAAGGATTTCTTTGTCACATTCAGTTTTCTCTTCACAATGCACAGATCTTTCAAAAATTTAGCATAAGAAGGAACTTATTTAATATCATCCAACAAAGGTATATTTATCCTTATGTGTTTGAAAGTTTCAAAGATTTCAGAGTTGTGATTGACTTTCCTTTATTTGGTCATAACATGCGGAAATGGAAGTGCTGGCGGGGAATTAGTCTTTTCTTTGCAATGTTCAGCTTCAACCCCTTCCTTACCCTCGGAGATTAACTCATCATCTTTCTCACAAAGTTCAAGAGTGGGTTTTTAAATAACCTTACCACTGCGAAGAGTGATGACTGATTTGACTTGATCCATGTGATGGTTTGCGGAACTACTTGCATTTGCATTGTATTGCCCCTTGGGATTTTGCTGTGGTTGACATGGAAACTTACCTTTCTCTTGAAAACTGAGAGCAGATGTGAATTTTGCAAGAGTATTTTTTATATCTGCCATGGTTTGAGCATTTTGAGTGTTGATTGTCTCCTGCTTTTCAATGAATGCATGCAATGTTTCCTCCAGATTTCTTCTAGGAGGTGGAGTATAAGGAGGTGGAATTTTAAAAATTATGGTTTGCTTGAAACGGTGGCTGTGAAGTTTGTGCATTATTGTTACCACTCTTCCAACTAAAATTTGGGTGATTTCTCCAACCAGGGTTGTATGTTTGCGAGTATGGATTATGATTGGGCCTTTAGAAATTGTTTAAAGCGTGGGCTTGTTCATGGAGACATTCCTTAAAAGAAGGCAAAGTTGGATAGTCATTGGTTGAATGTTCATTGGTTTCACAGATTTGACACACAATGTCTTGAACATATTTTAATTGACCACTCTTTTTTAATTCTAATGCCTCAACTTTTCTGGCTAAAGATGCAAATTTGGCTTGGAGATCATGATCTTCCCTAAGGTTGTACATACCTCCACTAGATGTATGAGGTTGAGTCTTACCTGGTGCCTCATAAGTTCCTGTAGTGTCCCAATTTTGAGCATTTTCAGCTAGCAAGTCTAGGTACTCCATTGCTTCGTCAGGGTCTTTATTTTCAAAAGTTCCATTGCATATCAATTTCACCATTTGTCTATCTTTAGGTGTTAACCCTTTATAAAAATGTGAAACCAATCTCCATGTTTCAAAACCATGATGAGGGCAAGTATTAAGCAAGTTTCGATGCCTATCCCAATATTGGTAAAATGTTTCTCCTGGTTTTTGAGTGAAAGTGGTGATTTTTCTTTCGAATGAGTTTGTTCTATGAGATGGAAAAAATTTCTTTAAAAATTGTTGTTGCATTTCATCCCAAGCATGAATGAATCCTGACCTAAGATTTTGTAACCATGTTTTAACTTTATATTTTAATGAAAAAGAAAAAAGCTTTAATCTGATGGTGTTCATGCTACAATTTAAGTTATTATAGGTGTTACAAACTTCTTCAAATTCTCTCAAATGCAAGTATGGATTTTCTAGATCTAAGCCATGAAAAGAAGGTAAAAGTTGAATAATGCCTGGCTTAAAATTAAAGTGAGATGTATTAGGAGGGAAAATTATACATGAAGGTGCACTTGTTCTTGTAGGGTTCATACGGTCTCTAAGTGTTCTAACTCGGTTATTCTCATTATTCTCATTATGAAGTGACTGGTTATCTTCTTTGGCCATTTTTTCTGAAAATGATGAGGATACCCTACAAAGTCCACCACTTAATGTACATGACCAAACTCTCATGCACATGTAGGAAGAAAATAAAAGGAGGAAGAAAATAAAAGAAGAAGGAAAAAAAACAAAAGAAACAAAAGTTAGATACAAAACAAAATGAAAAGTGAAAATAAAATTAATATTATAATTTATATAAGAACTTACCTCCCCGACAACGGCGCCAAAAACTTGACACGATCAAAGAGTTGATGTCTTATCTCAAGTGCAGAAGTGTCAAAGTAATAAATAATCCGGCAAGACTGGGATCGAACCACAGAGAGGTTAACTATATAAATTATAAATAAAAACAACAACAACAACAACAACAACAATAATAATAATAAATAAAAACAATAACAACAACAACAATAATGATGGTGGTGGTGAAGATGAGTTAAAGAGGACTTTGAAATGTAAAATTAATGTGAAGATTATACAATGATAAAAACAAATGTCAAGGTTAGAGGATACACTAATAGTATTAGAGATACGTAAGGTATAAACTCTTTATTAATTATCAACATGATCATATTAATCATCTTATTTACATAACACCATACTTATAAATTTTATCAAGTATTCATGATGCTAACTTATGTTGACAACAAATCAAGTTCCTCTCATAATAATGATGTCGACCGAATACTACGAAGGATCAAGTATTTGATGTACCAATTGTTACACAACACAAATCTAGATTAACCATTTAACAAGTAAGGTATTAAGAATTAATAAGATAAAAATGATAAGATATGTTAATAGCAAGTTGTTTAGGATATAAGCATTGAAGTCCATATTAAGTTTATATTTACTTATCCTAACACCATTAGTGAAACATTTCACCTTGACATAATTAACTTAGCTAGACATTATGAAGGAGAAAAACTTAAAGAAATAATATAAAAACATAAACATGATATAAGTTAACTAAGTATAGTGAAGGAAATGAAAAGCATGAACAAGAGATTAATGAAAGCAAAACTTAAGCATTACAACAATATAAAGAGAAAGAGCAAGAACATGATCTTGATATGGAAAACAAGATGCCCAAATGAATGGCAAATGCCTCCTTTTATAGGCTAAAATTCGAAACTATTCATGTGGTAATTGATAATTGATGTAGTGGCCAACTATTGATTAGTGGACTTAGTGGACAGCATCACTCAAGCACTTTGGATGGCTAAATTGACATTCATGCAATCATAATTTGGCAAAGTGTTCTTCATAAAAGTTGTTAGAAATTGTCTTTTCCTTCCACCCACCAAATTTCAAATCATTTGGATCACTACAGCTCGAGATATGTCTAAAATACTGAGTAGTGCTGCTGGTGGACGTGGTGGATAGCACTCATGCCCTTATGTGGATGAAATATCATTTGTACCATCCGAATTTGAGCTGATTATCTTCATGAAAGTTGTTGGAAATTGTCTTTTCCTTCCACCCACCAAATTTCAGATCATTTGGACTTCTAGAACTCCCGTTATGGATAAAACTTTGAGTAGTGTTTGGGCTGGATTGCAAGACAGATTCGGACTTCTCTTTTGTGGCCAAACTTTGAATTTGAAATTGGCAAATTTGGGTCTTTCCATACCCATGAAAGTTGTAGGCCTATTTGTTATCTTTCCATCCATATAAATTAATATGAAATCTAAGATATATAGCTCTAGATATGATCCGATGACTGAACAGTGTTCGAATTTGAAGTGAATCGGCATCTCCTTCGTAAGCTTAGCCTTTTCTTTGTCCTTTCACTTCCAATAGTTAATCACAACAATCAATCCTTTGAATTATAAGAATACCTGCATTTAAAATGAGCATTTACCATAAATTAAAGGTATCTTATATTATTAGACTTGTTATTACAAAACATGTTCTAGTTAAGGAGTTATTGATACTTCAAGTGCAAAATGATGATATAAAGCCTTGATAAAAATGCACTTTTAAGTACTAATCAATTATAACTTAGGTGTCGGTTATACCATACAGTATGGGCTATGAAAGTGTCAAGTATTTGTTGTACCAAGTGTTATACAACATAAATCAAGATTAGTCATTTGACAAGCAAAGTATTAAAGAGTGAACAAGATAACAAATACAAAACATATTAGTATCAAACATGTAAGTCCATATTAAGTTTACACTATACTTATTCTTACACCATTAGTGTAACCTTTAGTTTACACTATTAAAGTCCATATTAAGTTTACATTATACTTATTCTTACACCATTAGTGTAACCTTTTCACCTTGACATAATAAACTTAGCTAAACATAATGAAAAAAAGAAAAAAAAAATAAGAACATAAATAAGATAAAAGTTAACTGAGTAAATGAAAGGAAATGAAAGGCATAAACTTGATATTAATGAAAGGAAACAAAAACATTACAAAAAATACAAAGAGAGAAAGTAAGAGCATGATCTTGATCTGGAAACCAAGATGCCTAAATGCATGGCAAGTGCCTCCTTTTATTGGCCAAAATTGGGAACTATTGATTTGATGACTAATTGATGAGTGGGTGACCAACTCTTGACTTGGTGACAATCCTTATCTTCTCTTGTCTGCCCAAAACGTCATTGATAACGTCAAAATTGGAGTCACTTCAAAACATGAAAGTTGTAGGCAATTGTCTCATCTTTCTTCTGCGAAACATTCAGCTCATTTTGACTTCTAGAACTCCAGATATGGCCAAAATACTGAACAGTGCTCGGGCTCGAGGACAGATTCGGGCTTCTTTATTCTTGCTACAATTTGGACTTGAAAATGGCTTTGCTACAATTTGGACTTGATAATGGCCTTTTTAGATCTTGGGCTCCATATAAAAGTGGACTTGATAATGGCCTTTTTAGATCTTGGGCTCCATATGAAAGTTGTAGGCCTATGTCTTACCTTTCCATCCATATAAAGTAGACCTAAATCTGAGATCTATAGCTTCAGATATGACCCAATTACCGAATAGTATTCTGGTTTGGATTGCACCAACATCTCTTTTCTAAGTTTGGCCATCTCTTTATCCTTTCATTTTCAGTTGTTAAATTCATCAATCAATCCTTTCATTTATGTGATAGGTCTGCATTTAAAATGAACATTTACCACAAATTACAGATATCTTATATTATTTGATATATTATTATAAAGCATGCTTTAGTTAAGGAGTTATTGATCCTTCAAGTGCAAAATGATGATATAAAACCTTGATAAAAATACACTTTTAAGTATCAATCAAGCAACCATCAGAAAGAGAAAGAACCGATTACAGATCTCAAATTGAAACGAACCAACCTGAGGAAACATATCTAAAAGAAAAAAAAGTAAAATCAACTGTTGTGTGTGTCTTTGTTGTTGCAGGTCACGACAACCTTCACGTCGACGAAGAAAGGTAGAAGAAACAGAGCCATCTGAATGTTTTTCTCAATATTTTCTTGTCATGAAACTCTTTGGTTCTTGCTTTATGAATTCATGGATTTACATATGCATAATTTCTTATTTCCTCAAGCTTCTTTATTTGTAATTTTCGCAGCTGACTAGCATCATGATGGTTTGAATTGAAAGTTTTAATAGTCCAATAAGCTTTATGTTCAAGTTTCACAAGCAAGTGACAAGGTTTTCCATATAAGATAACATACCTAATGATGTTTTATAAGCAGTTCGATAAGCCCAAAGTGCATCATTAAGTCTTAAAGATCAATCTTTCTTATTAAGGTTCATTGTTCTCTTCAAGATCTGTTTGATCTCCCTATTAGCAAGCTCTACTTGTCTACTTGTCTAAAGGTAATAAGGGGTGGCAACTTTGTATGTGATTTCATATTTCTTTATCCAAGACAGATTAGTATTTAAAAGTGCATTTTTATTAAAGTTTTAAATCATCATTTTGCACTTGAAGTATCAATAACTTCTTAACTAGAGCATGTTTTATAATAACAAGTTTGATAATATAAGATACCTTTAATTTATGGTAAATGCTCATTTTAAATGCAGGTATTCTCACAATTCAAAGGACTGATTATTGTGATTAACCATTGGAAGTAAAAGGACAAAGAAAAGGCTAAGCTTAAGAAGAAGATGGCGATTCAATTCCAATTTAAACATTGTTCAGTCATGGGATCATATCTAAAGCTATAAATCTTGGATTTCAGATTAATTTATATGGCTAGAAAGATAAAAAAAATTTCATGGTATGGAAAGACCCAAATTTTTCCTTTTCAAATTCAAAGTTTGGCCACAAAAAAAGAAGTCTGAATCTGTCCTGCAATCCAGCCCAAACATTACTCAGATTTTTACCCATAACTAGAGTTCTAGAAGTTCAAATGATTTGTAATTTTATGGGTGGAAGGAAAAGATAATTTACAACAACTTTCATGAAGAAGACCAACTCAAATTCGGATGGTAGAAATAACATTTCATCCAAGCAAGAGCATGAGGGCTATCCACCACGTCCACCAGCAGCACTGCTCAGTATTTTAGACATATCTCAAGTTGTAGTGCTCCAAATAATCTGAAATTTGGTGGGTAGAAGGAAAAAACAATTTCCAATAACTTTTATGGAGAATACTTTGTCAAATTCTGATTGCATCAATATCAATTCATCCAGCCAAAATGCTTGAGTGTTGTTATCCACCAAGTTCACTAATCAATAGTTGGCTGATTAGTACTTAAAAGTTACGCTTTGATTACTAGGGACTAGTAATAAGCTGGTTGGGGGGTGTGATTAGTACTTAAAAGTGCATTTTTATCATGGTTTTATATCATCATTTTGCACTTGAAGTATCAATAACTCCTTAACTAAAATATGTTTTATAATAATGTATCTAATAATATAAGATACTTATAATTTGTGGTAAATGTCTATTTTTAATGCAGGCCTATCACATAAATGAAAGGATTGATTGATGACTTGAAGAACTTAAATTGCAAGGATAAAGAGATGGCCAAACATAGAAAAGAGATGTCAGTGCAATCCAAACCGGAACACTGTTCGGTAATTGGGTCATATCTAGAGCTATATATCTCAGATTTAGGTCCAATTTATATGGTTATATAATCTGATTGGAACCTCCTTTGTGTGTGGTTTCCAATTCAATAATAAGAGTTTATACTATACTTGTTTGATATACAATTAGTGGAACCTCTAACCTTGACATTTGTTATTATTATTGTTTAATTCTTACATTAATTTTCCACCTCCAAGTTCTCATCATCTTCTTCTTCTTCTCTTTCTTTATTATTATTATTATTACTACTACTACTATTATTATTACTACTACTACTACTACTATTATTACTATTATTATTATTATTATTATTATTATTATTATTATTATTAGTATTAGTATTAGTATTAGTATTATTATTAGTATTATTAGTATTATTATTATTATTGTTGTTGTTGTTGTTATTGTTATTGTTATTGTTGTTGTGTTATTGTTATTTATAATTTGTACAAATAACCTTCCTGTGGTTCGACCCCAGTCTTGCCGGGTTATTTATTACTTCGACACTCCTGCATTTGGGAGAAGACATCAATCTTTTAGTCGTGTCATTGGCCACTACATCAATTATCAATTACTAAATGAATAGTTCCAAATTTTAGTCTATAAAAGGAGACATTTGCTATTCATTTAAGCATCTTGTTTTTCATAACAAGATCATGTTCTTACTCTCTCTCTTTATATTTTTGTAATGCTTAAGTTTTATTTTCATTAATCTCTTGTTCATACTTTTCATTTCCTTTACTATACTTAGTTAACTTATATCATGTTTATGTTCTTATATTATTTATTTAATTTTTTCTTCTTCATAATGTCTAGCTAAGTTAATTATGTCAAGGTGAAAAGGTTTCACTAATGGTGTTAGGATAAGTATAATATAAACTCAATATGAACTTCAATGCTTATATCCTAAACAACTTGCTATTAACATGTCTTATTATTTTTATTTTATTAATTCTTAATACCTTACTTGTTAAATAGTTAATCTAGATTTGTATTATATAACAATTGGTATATCAAATACTTGATCTTTCATAGTCTTCGGCTAACATCATTATTGTGAGAGGAACTTGATTTGTTGTCAACATAAGTTAGCATCATGAATACTTGATAAAATTTATAATTATGATGTTCCAGAAATAAGATGATTAATATGATCATGTTGATAATTTATAAAGAGTTTATACTTTACCTATCTTTAATACTATTATTGTATCCTCTAACCTTGACATTTGTTTTTATCATTGTATAATCTTCATATAATCTTACATCTCATAATCCTCCTTAACTCATCTTCACCATCATCATCATTGTTGTTGTTGTTTTTATTATTATTATTCTATAGTTAATTTCCTTGTGGTTCGACCCCGGTCTTGCTGAGTTATTTATTACTTTCACACTCCTCACTTGGGATAAGATATCAACTCTTTGATCATGTCAAGTTTTTGGCGCCGTTGTCGGGGAGGTAAATTCTTGTATAAATTATAATATTTATTTTATTTTCACTTTTTTTTTGTATCTAACTTTTGTTTCTTTTGTTTTGTTTCCTTCTTCTTTTATTTGCTTCCTCTTTTTATTTTCTTCCTACACGTGTATGCGAGTTTAGTCACGTACATTAAGTGATAGACTTTGTAGGGCATCCTCATCATTTTCAGAAAAAATAGTCGAAGAAGATAATCAATCACTTTATAATGAGAATAATGAGAATAACCGAGTTAGAACACTTAGAGACCACATGAATCCTACAAGAACATGTGCACACTCATACATAATTTTCCCTCCTAATGCATCTCACTTTAATTTTAAGCCAGTCATTATTCAATTTTTACCTTTTTTTCATGGCTTAGATCCAGAAAATTCATACTTGCATTTAAGAGAATTTGAAGAAGTCTACAATACCTATAATGACTTAAATTGTAGCATGAACACCATCAAATTAAAGCTTTTTCCTTTTTCATTAAAAGATAAAGCTAAAACATAGCTATAAAATATTAGGTTAGGATCCATTCATGCTTGGGATGAAATGCAACAATAACTTTTAAAGAAGTTTTTTCTATCTCATAAAACAAACTCTTTCAAAAGACAAATCACAATTTTCACTCAAAAATCAGGAGAAATATTTTACCAATATTGGGATAGGTATCGGGACTTTCTTAATACTTGCCCTTATCATGGTTTTGAAACATAGAGATTGGTTTCATATTTTTATAAAGGGTTAACAACCTAAAGATAGATAAATTGTAGAATTGATGTGCAATGGAACTTTTAAAAATAAAGCCCTTAATAAAGCAATAGAGTACCTAAACTTGCTAACTAAAAATACTCAACATTGGGACATTAGAGGTACTTATGAGGCACCAGATAAAACTTAACCTCATACATCTAGTGGAGGTATATACAACCTTAGGAAAGATCATGACCTTCAAGCCAAATTTGCATCTTTAGCTAGAAAAGTTGAGGCACTAGAATTAAAAAAAAAGTGGTCAATTAAAATTTGTTCAAGACATTGTGTGTTAAATTTGTGAAACCAATGAACATTCAACCAATAATTGTCCAACTTTGCCTTTTTTTAAGGAATATCTCCATGAACAAGCCCATGCTTTAAACAGTTTCCAAAGGCCCAATCACAATCTATACTCAAACATACAACCCTGGTTGGAGAAATCATCCAAATTTCAGTTGGAATAGTGGTAATAACAATAATGCACAAACTTTTTAGCCACCATTTCAAGCAAACCATAATTTCTAAAATTCTCATGGATATGTACCTCCCTATGCTCCACCTCCTAGAAGAAATCTTGAGGAAACATTTCATGCATTCATTGAAAAGCAAGAGACAATCAACACTCAAAATTCTCAAACCATGGCAGATCTAAAAGATGCTCTTGCAAAATTCACATCTACTCTCAATTTTCAAGAGAAAGGTACATTTTCATCTCAACCATAGCAAAATCCCAAGGGGCAATACAATGCAAATGCAAGTAGTTCCACAAGTCATCACATAGATCAAGTCAAATCAGTCATCACTCTTTGTAGTGGTAAGGTTATTGAAAAACTCATTCTTAAACCTTGTGAGAAAGATGATGAGTTAATCTTCGAGGGTAAGGAAGGGGTTGAAGCTAAACATTGCAAAGAAAAGATTGATTCCCTACCAGTACTTCTATTTCCTCATGTCATTACCAAACAACGGAAAGTCAATTACAACTCTAAAATCTTTAAAACTTTCAAACAGGTAGGTTCAATATACCTTTGTTAGATGTTATTAAACAGGTACCTTCTTATGCTAAATTTTTGAAAGATCTGTGCATTGTGAAGAGAAACCTGAATGTGAAAAAGAAAGTCTTTTTAGCTGAACAAGTAAGTGTCATTCTTTAGAACAATAATGCTTTGAAATATAAAGACCCTGGTTGTCCTACAATTTTGTGTTTCATTGGAGAACATACAATTAAAAGAGCTTTACTTGATCTCGGAGCTAGTGTGCATTTAATTCCATATTCAGTCTTTCAAAGTCTCAATCTATGTGAGTTAAAACCAACTTCTGTAACTCTGATACTTACTGATAGATTTGTAAAACTACCTAAAGGAATAATTAAAGATGTGTTATTACAAGTTGATAAATTCATTTATCCTGTGGATTTTATTGTCCTGGATACACAAACTATTGAAGTATGTAATTTAATTAATTCTTATTATTTTAGGACATTCATTTCTTTTAACTTTTAACACATTGATTAATTGTAGGAATGGACTGATGAAGTTATCATTTGGAAACATGACATTGGAGATAATATTTTTAATATTTGGAAGCAACCTAGAGATAATAATGATTTATAGGAAGTGGACTTTATTGAACAATTAGTTCATGATCAACTTGAAACTATTTCTAGTGAAATTGAGTTTAATAAATCTGAGAATTTGCAAATGGTTTATTTTCAGGACGAATCAAAGGCAAGTAATTGGAGATCATAAATTAAAGAGTTACCACCACAATCAATTGAGTCTATACCTTCATGTGTTCAACCACTAAAACCTGATTTGAAGTCATTACCATTCAATCTTAAATACTTATTTTTTGGAAAAAATGAAACTTGTTTCGAAATAATTTCTTCTAAACTTAATCCACATCAAAAAGGTAAGTTATTACAAACTCTAAAATGCATAAAAATACATTAGGATGGACCATAGCTGACATAAAAGGAATTAGTTCTTTGATTTGCACACACAAAATTTATTTAGAGGAAAATGCTAAACCCTCTAGAGAAATGCAACGAAGGCTTAATCCTAATATGAAAGAAGTAGTGAGGAATGAAGTCATTAAGCTTCTAGATAATGGAATCATTTATCCTGTTTCTGATAGCAAATGGGTAAGTCCTACCCGAATTATACCCTAGAAGTCTAGAGTCACTGTGATAACAAATGAGAAAAATGAGTTAATTCCAACTATGACTGTTACTGGTTGGCGCATGTGCATTGATGATTAGTACTAAAAAGTGCATTTTTTTATCAAGGCTTTATGTCATCATTTTGCACTTAAAGTATCGATAACTCCTTAATTAAAGCATGTTTTATAATAATATATCTAATAATATAAGATACCTATAATTTATGGTAAATATTCATTTTAAATGTCGGCCTATCACATAAATGAAAGGATTGATTGATGAATTTAAGAATTGAAATTGAAAAGACAAAGAGATGGCCAAACTTAGAAAAGAGATGCTGGTGCAGTCCAAACCGAAACACTTTTTGGTAATTGGGTCATATCTAGAGCTGTAGATCTCAGATTTAGGTCTACTTTATATGGACAGAAAGGTAAGATATAGGCCTA
>NW_011501244.1:26868-50992 GCF_000495115.2 Populus euphratica | reverse complement strand
CACCGCTCCTCCATTGAACAAGGCGAGGACTGGTCGGTGTATGGAGGTGTTGAAATTTCAAGTTAATTTCCTTCTACATCCCTCCACAATTGAAAATGAATAATCCCGGCACCAACAAGTCGAGAAACACGCGTCAAAAACATATAACAAAACCTTTATCCATTTATTTTTTAAAAAAATTGAGGTTTAAATTTAAGATTTTTAGTCATAGATTTAAGTCTTTATTTTTGTTTGGTTCCAATTTGTTTTTTTTATAACTCCTTAAATTCCATGTGACCCCATTAAGACCTAGGAAGAATAATAAGAGAAAAGGACATGTTGCCCAAATATATCATTTGATTGAGATTATGTTTATATCTCAAGTTATAAATTTTATAGGTTAATTTAGATTAATTAAAATTAATATAATATTGAATATTTTTTAAATTTTATTTCTAATTTTTTTATAAATTTTCAATGTAATTCTAATTTTAATCTATCTAGAGACTAATTAGGACTCAATAAACTCCAACTAGAAAAAAGTAAAGAAAAATAAAGAAATATATTGTCTAACCAAGTTAACTCTTTTATGGTAGTGTTTATTACTCGGATCATAAATTTTTCTTGGTAATCTATGTCAATACAACATATTATTATCTTTTAATTTTTACTTTTCAGTGCTTTTTATGACTTAATTTTTCAAAAATTTGTTATATTATATTTAAGTTAGAGTTAGATAAAAATTAAAACAACAAGGATATGAAATATTTTTTATTATTATTTGAATTGGACAACTAGTTCACCCTTGATCCGTTAAGTTAAACAAATCATATAGATCTATTTTTTTAATTTAATAATAAATATGATGATCAATTAATTTGATATGATACAATATTTGAGTTTTTAATTCTTATTTCAATTATTTCATCACATGCATGGAACAAATAACAATACTTAAATATTTTGTATAAATAGTGAAGTCCTTTTTTTTATTTGTTTTTGTTTATTTTATATCTTTTTAAAATTTTATCATCAATTTATTTTATTTTAATTTAATGATTTTTTAGTGTAATTCTATAAGATAATATTTTCAGTAGAAAAATAAAATTTAAAACTAAATGGCTACAATGTAAAACATTAGAGAAAATGACTGGCCAATCTCAAAGTTTTTTTAATTTTTATTTTAATTCAAAAATTTATTTTATTTATTTTTTGGTGTTTTTACTTTCCCGTAAAAAAAGCATAAAATAAAAAAAGTTATTATTTTATCAAAATCCAATTAATAAAAAAAATCTTTGTGTTAATAATTTTATTTGATAAAAAAAATTTAATTAATAAATATAGTTTTTCACTATAAAAATAAAAAGAAAGGTAGATTGTGGTCGGTTTTGATTTTTTTTATTAAGTTGATTTTAAATTTTTATAATATTTTAAAGTATTTTTAGATAAAAAAAAATGTAATAAAATAGATTTGTAAACTACCCCGTTCCTCCAAATTTTTTGTTCTACCACCACAGCTACAAATTATTTGTAGCCATGAGGAGGGATTTTATTTAACAAGAGCTGTCGCCAAGTATAAGATTGACACGATCAGTTCTGTAAATATTTTCAGCGTCCGAACACTAAATAAAAAAATAAAATTAAAAATAAACAAATGGAAGATATAATATATCACCATCCCTGAGGATAAAGTAGTTGGCGAATGGATTTGTTTTAATAATAATAATAAGAAGAAGAAAAAAAAAAAGAAAAAGAAGAAGAATCAAGCACCTCAACAAGTAAAAAATCAGAATCAATTATCACTTATTTTTGATATTTTAACAAAAACTAATTAGTTAGTCCTTGTTATTTAAAAGATTATGTATTAAATCCATTTATAAATCTTTTATCTCATAAATTTCACAGTGTTTTCTAGTTTATTAAGTTTTTTTTCCTTTTTTGAAAAAAAGAAAAAAGAAAAAAAAGTAGGTAAAATGGAAAAAAATGATTAGGAAAGAAGGTAATTTTGAAAAATTATTTATTAAGGATGATCAGTACTAATCAAGAGATTATTTAATTATATATATAATAAAAGGTTTGATTAATTAATGTTTTTGATGAACTGAATTGACTAAATTATAATTATAATAACTCAGGAAATTGTGAAAAAAAATTATATGATGATTGTAACTCAGTTCATCAAAAGATGATTATAACTCAATTTTTTATATGATGATTGTAACTCAGGAAATTGTGAAAATATTTATTAAGGATGATCAGTACTAATCAAGATAGCATTTAATTATATATATAATTAAAGGTCTGATTAATTAATGTTTTTGATGAATTGAGTTGACTAAATTATAATTATAATAACTCGGGAAATTGTGAAATTTTTTATATGATGATTGTAATTCCAATCAAACAGACGGGCCCAAATTCGATCTTAAAATCTAATCATCACAAGCCTGGACTAGATGTGTTTATCCAGCCCACTATTTGTTACGTGGCGAATCTTCATTTGCCAATCAATTCAGCCTCAAGAACACATGATTCAGACTCGCAAAGGAACGCTTCCTCTTCCTCTTCAATTCTTAACGCAAAACCCAAAATCTGCAATTTTTTTGGAAGTTCTTAGATTATTAATCATAAAAGTTCAATAAAAGTAAAATAAACCACAGAAAGGGAGTAGAAAGATGAGATTTTTGTGGTTAATTGTGGTGTTATACACTGTATGCAACCATGTTTTAGCTGATCAGATCTTCCCTGGTCATGTAGGTAAAAAGATTGCTACTTTGACTGTAAAGTCGATTGCTTTGTAAACATAAGATTAATGGGTCTTTGAGATTTTATTGTTTTTGTCATGGGTTTATCTTGTTTCGCTATGATTTCTCAATTTTTGAAGAATTTGGTTTCTTAGGATTAATTAATTATTAATGTGTTTCATGGAATGTTTTTGTTGTTTCGTGCAATGTTTTTTCAACAAAGATTTTTATGTTTTGTGTGGAGAACATTGGAGTGCCTTTAATTGGTTAGAAGGTAATTTTTTGGACAAAATTCAGAGGGAAAGGGTGTTAATGATAGTTTGTAATACGCTGTGGTGCTGAATCGGCTTGGCCTTTTATTGTTTAGTTGTTTTATATCAAAGCATGAAGTAGTTTACTGGTTATGAATGAAGCTTAAACACGGATAACTAAATGGGGGGTTGTAATTCAGCCATGACTGTTGCTGGCAGTTGTCATGGCACTATTTAAGAATTTAGAGGTTTCAAGTCCTGTTTTGATATGTTCAGTCAGTTACAAGGGTGTTTTTGTGTTTTGCATGTTAAGCGAGTTAGTTAAATTAATGTTGTTGAGTTATATCCTTCTTCTGTTTGTGTATTTCTAAATCTGCTATGTTAACTTTCTGCTAATCAACAGGTGCTACATTTCGCAGTTCTCGTGAACCAAAATATCAGATCGAATTTCATTCAGAAGACTCTCCTTTTCTTCCTGTAAGCAAGCGTAGGGTTTTTGGCTTTTATTTCCTTTCTGTGCTACGTATATCTTTGTATCATGCTAGTCTTTGTCATCAGCTAGATTGCATGTCCATGTTTCAAAAATGCGCCTTTTAACACTTTTATCACCGCATGCTCTTTGATCAGTTAAAATGAGAATATGATGGGAACCTGGGACTTGGGGCCAGTCAATTTGTGACTTGAAAAGAGAAAAACTGTCCTGGCTAGGATCTGGAAGATGAATGTTTCTCAAAAAGTTTGCATGCAAAGGAGGGTTGGTATTATTTGATAGTCAAGAGAGTTTCCTTGTTCATTTTCTGCAGCAGATGGGTAGTGAGGGATTGAACAGTGACCGTGTTATGACATTGCAAATGCTTAACTCTGTTGTAATTTTAAATAGCTTCAGATTCTCTATTTTAAAGTCAGTTTTTAAGTTTCAGACTCAAACTGATATAACAATAAAATTTTTTCTCTTTTAGTTTCTTCACATCCCATGGAGCCTGTGAGTTTCTTTGGTGTGAAGAATGTTCATGCAACAACCTAATGACCATTCGTTAGCTTTCAATGTGATAACCTTAATTTATTTTCCTTTTTAGTTCTCTCTGTGTTGGAATTTGGTTTCTGTAACTTATATATAAAAAATGATTTGTTTTTTTAATCCGACAACTTTGCAGGATGATGACCAGGAGTCAATAGTTATACCCAACAAAAATGGTGAGAATTATTTATGCTTCTTGCCTAAGGTGGAGAAAGCCAAGAGTGAAAAACCAATTACTCAGCTAAATATAAGCAGCATGATTGTGGAAACTGAGGAACGGGTTAAATTGAAGACACCAGATGAGTTGCTTGAAGTACTGAAAGGCTCATGCTTTGTCAGAGTCAGTATCTGTCACTAAAATTTTTTTGGACATGTCATACTAAATAATGCGATTCTGTTTGTTGATCAAAATTGCTTCCAGTTGTGCTTTTTTTGTTTTCTGATATCTGGTCTTTTTGAATAAATTTGCATCAATCGCAAGTCATTTCTCTTACACTGCTGTATCTTTGATGCAGCAAGAGGGTTGGTGGTCTTATGAGTTATGCTATCAGAATAAAATAAGGCAATTCCATGTGGAGGATGAAAAGGAAAAGGTTGTGTTCTGGGCATGTATGAGTTATTCTTATCTTTGATTTTTTAATTTCTTTTGTTTTGCCTTTGGTTTTGATATTTCCTTGCTTTGTAACTGGAAGCATGCTGATGGATTAATTTCTTGAAGTTTCGGTGGATAGGATGTCCTATACATCCTTTTAGGCTTGTCATAGTAAGAGCAATAATGCCAGGCAGTTGCTACTACTATTATTATATTGGAAAACCTAGTTTATTTTCCAAATTTTGGAATGATTAGGACATTTGACAGTAGTAATTTCAGCTTCCCTTTGTACATTGCACACCTGCAACTTGCATTTTATTGCCTTCATGATGCATATATTTCCCATTACAGGCTGTCCAAGAATTTATCTTGGGTGTGTATGATGAAGAAGCCACGGCTGCATTCAACCAGAATCTTTCTGACATTTCTACACTGAAGGATCATCCTTCAAAAGATGCATCTCAAAGGTAAAATACCAACCCATGCAAAGAGTGTGAGGTAAACTTGGCTTGTGGGCAAAGTAAAGCGAATACAAGGCGGTAGCCATCATATTTCTATTGTTTGTGTGAGTAGGTATCATGCTCATCAGTATACAAATGGAACCATATGTGATCTTACAAATGAGCCACGAGAAACTGAGGTACGGTGGAGAAGTTACTTTTTTGCATCCTCTCTCTCTCTCTCTCTCTCTCTCTCTCTCATGTGGTGCCTGTGTTTTCTTTATGTGCAGGTGAGATTCGTATGCTCAGAGCCCAGAGCTATGATTAGTTCTATCATTGAGCTATCCACGTGCAAGTATGCTCTTACAGTACAGTCTCCAATGCTTTGCAAGCACCCGTAAGTCTCTCTCCCTCTTTGAGGTGAAAACCATTGCTGCTAGAGATCATGATAAAATATTGCAACCTTTAAATTGCTTATGGTTTAAATACAAAGGAATAAAATATACAATAGCATGTTAACTTCAGCAATCTTGTTCAATCTTTGGTGGTAAAAGCGCCTTGCTTCATTTTAAGGCTTGATTGATCAACACAATTTGTCTCAAGTTTTAGACTCAATTTGACAGTCCAGGGCGCAATGAAATGCCAATCTTCTTGTTATGGTGAAAAATCATCTCTAAGGTGCCTTGCATCACTTGTTTAAACTTTAAACAAAGTTGTTATTTGAAGAAGTTACATGTTACTACTACCACAAAATTGGGCTTTCATATCCATGTGCTGTTTATCGCAAAATGAAGGTAAAAAAATCTGTAAGAATGATAGATGGTGAATTTGGAGAACGACAAAGTGAAATGAAAAATATTATTGTTGTACAAAGCAACAACATATCGTTATACAATCTGTTTGTGATTGTATCTTGTGTGAAAATGCTTGTTTTATCTGTTGAGTTGCTGGTATGAGCTTGTTTTGTATTTAGTTCGTGTTAATATAGCTTCAAATGGACTCTCAAGTTTCTATGGAAACATGCCATTTTATCCAACCGAATCTACAATACTTGCTTTCATGCATAATGCGTTGCATCCACTTTTGACTTCGCAGATTGTTTCAAGAAGAGAGACCAGTGTGGCACACCATTAATTGCAACCTTCTTCCAAAGGATTACAAACAAGCTAAGCCAGATGAAGTCGAAACCCGAAGATGAGCAGATTTTTATGGTGTCTGACATTGAATCATCTAGTTATGATTCAGATGAATAAGCGACGCACAGGGACCTTTGTCAATATGGATCAAATTGAACGAGCTAACAAATTGTGTTCTTCGTGTTTTATATAGCTCTCTCTTCGCAAGTGCAACAAATGGTCAATCACTGTCATGCCATTGACAACAAACAGTCTTAAGACAGTTTTAATGGAACTTTGGATAACTCCAGGTTGATGAAACTGATCAGAAAATACATGTAAATTTTACGGAACAAGACATTCCTTGATGCTCCAAAATTTCTTCCATTTCTTTCCATGCATTCCACTAATTTGTTGCTTTCCAACAAGCCGATTTTTGCTTCATGATGGAAGGCAAAGGTGAGAACATTTGGAGAGCTTAGTTTGGACCAGTAATATATGGGACGCACAGAATTCAATTAAAATGTTATTACAATTTCTTTTGATTCCCATTCCTCAATATTACTAAAATATATTTTGTATTTTAAGATTGAAGAATGAATTTGTGACGTAGCGTGAGAGGATTTTTTAAAAATTATTATTAAATTTGGTCGAGTTAAATTTGAAACTTTTTTCACTTTAACTCTTATATAATTTTGAATTTGATCTAAAAATTTAAATATCAATTCAAAATTAATCAATGAACTTAAAAAAGAAATCAATAATTAATTTTTAATAAAAAAATTCAATATTAAAAATTTAAAAAAATAATCAAATTTTGAGTGGCCCGGGGCTCAAAGGCTTAAAAAAAAGTTGTGGCTCTTGCACTCGGGCCATATTTTTATAAGAGATGTTATGTTGCCTATCCAATCTAAAATCTAGACGCCACTTTAGTGGTAAAAAAATTATATGGTCAAGTTTTTCAGTTTTTAAGGTTAAAAATTTATTTTTTTAACTTATTTTAATTTAAAAACACCTACTATAAAATCCTTTCTAAACTATCTACAAACCTCAAAGCACTCTAAAATCATCTGAAAAAACACTCATTATCATTAAACTCTCTCATCATCGGATAAAATCTGTTGATATCAAATTTAATTATTTTAGTTGCTGAAATCATAACTAATCATTCTCTCTTTTTCACCACTTACTAGTGCCTTTCTTTTCTCTTTCTAATCTAGAAATTAGAAAATATGCAAAATAAATTTTTGGATTAAAATAAACTTTTAGATTAGCCATATATTTTCTCTTGTTTTACAATTCAACCTTATTCCTTTTAATTTGATAATTATACCATAATTGTAATACTAATTCCATATCATTAAATGATGGGATATAATTGAAAGGATAAAGGTTTGAAAATTAAAAGAAAACTCGGAAAAAGTGAAGCCCCATAAGCTTTTCCAAATCTTTTACATGTATTAGGTAATAATTGCAATACTAATTCTATCAAGAAATTGAATGATGTTATTTAAAGGAAAAAAAAAAAGCTTGAAACAAAAAAATAAAAAAATCAGAAGCTTCCTGTTCACTCGATGTGTTTTTCGATGATATAATATTGTTTTTCTATAAAAAATAAGAACCTGATCAGTTAATACTTGCGCTTATGAATTTCTTCCACGTTTACCTTTGCGAGGGCAACCTTTCTTCTAGTAGATAAATCTATTAGAAATACAAACAAACGGGAATTGTTGCTTCTGCTTGGCTTTCATCTCTATAGTGCATTTATTTCAACCAGGAAGTCATTGTTTTACAATAAAAAGGATCGTTGCCAACACCATCACTCTCAAGATGGATGCTGCAATTACGTTTGCTGTGTGCAGTTCAGTACAACAACGCAGCCTATGCTTAGTTTCAACCCTTAAACACTAAGGCTCTATCATATCACCAGAATTGCTATTACCACTATTCACAATATATTCACAAAGATACACTTTGTGCTATTCTTTGAGTCAATTTCTTCTTACTGGGAAGATTGGGAAGATGAAGTGCCATCCGCTGACGCCAGCAAAGCGAGGTACTCATTGATGGCCTCCCCTTCTTTGGCTACTTCAATGTCATAATCAGACAATGCATCACCTCTCGCTAGTTCATCAGCAATTTCACCCTCCATCTCCACATCCCGCTGTTCAATTTCAGCAGCTGATGGACCTTCATTACTACAATCAATATCCAGGGCATCTGGATCCAGATTATCCAGAGCAAGGTCGGTAGGAGGTGAATCAGGAGCACTAGCATTATTGTTAACAGTTGAACCATGAGCATTTGCACTGTTTTCAGCAGCAACAGTGGTATCTGCTCTGGAATGTGTGAGCAGTTGATGCATGGCTTGCTCTAAAGAACCACCAGCTTGGACAGCACCAATCACTGCAGAAAGCAGGCAAGAATAAATGTCACTAACTTGGCAAGGTAATAATGCCTACAAACATAGAAACAGCCTAGAATTAGTGCACCACAACGCACAGCTGCTTATTAGTACCTCTTGATCTTTCAAAGCCCATGGACACAAGCCGTTCAATGGTGGCATCAGTGGCTCGTTGCTGTCTTCTTCTTTTCCTCAATTCTATATTACGCTGCAGGTCAACTCAAGTTAGTAATGATAAAAGTTTGAAATGAAATTCAACAATATTTCATGTGTAATTTCAGAAACCTGAAGTGCAGTATTAGCTTCTGGATTTGTCAAGTCATCCAATGCTTTTTGAGTATCATTCTCATTTTTTCGAAGAGCTTCAGCAGCTAGCTCCTTCTCAAACCTGCCACAATGAGGAACCCTTAGCTTTTACCAGGGACGATAAGTGTTAAATGAGTAGGAAAGGGAAGTACAAGTGTTAACGTCATATTTACAGAATGCCCTAAAGAATTGAAGAATCTGATAATCAACATGTCAAAATATCGAGGAAGTTCATGAAATTGCTCCTCCAACACAATATTAAGCTCAGGTACCAAGAATGTGCATGAAATTGGGATAACAAACTTTTGAGTACCAAATGTTGAAGCACAAATATATGCACTCCTAATGCTTGTTACAAATAAGTTTTCTAACATGAAACTATGTTTTCTTACAGGAACACCACTAACAAAGGTATTAAAATGCCTGCTTACCCTATGGAGACCACCTCTGTCAGTCTTTGGAGATCCACAGCTTTCTTTAAGGGTGTAACTCCATACCGTTTCTGCTCCCTGGAAATCAGCAGAGAAATGATGTTACTAACATGGGATAATCCCATATGAAACAAAAGTCAATTTTATGACACTTGCATTATTTCATTTCTTCGACGAATGTCATCTTCCCTTTTCTGTTCTCTCTTTTCCCTTTCTACTACAAGAAAATTAACAGCACTCTGAATATCCTGATTGCTCATTCTTAATGCTCGTTTTGCATCCCATTCCCAAAAGCCCATGCTCATGACAAGTGATAAGGCTTCATCAGGCACTTGTAGCTGGAATCCACAATAGGGCTTGTTTTCAGAAGGAATAAAAATGCAAGGAAGCTTTGATAGGAAAAGAAAGAGTGCATTGAGATGGAAGATCAAAGACAAAGTAAATGAAGAATCCAGAATTACTCAATATTGAGATTCATAAATTTGATTTCAACGTTTAGACAATTGCAAAAGTTCAAGCCTCAAAAGCAACCACTTCAACCAAAAAGACTAAAAACTAGATCTTATTTGCAGATGCGTTGGTTTCAATTTTGGTAAAAGTTTGCAAACATCATACATCATCCATAGACAAAATGAGAAAAATCAGACAACATTCAGTAAACTATCCCAGAATATATCAAACAAGATGAGAAAACATTATGTACTTAAAAAGTATGTTCACTGATACAATGTCATGTCTACACACACGCACACAAGGAAAAAAATGTTTGACCTGGAAGAACTTTTCTTGTGCAGAGGCCAAGAACTTCCTAGATTTGTCCAACTGGCCACTGTGATAAGCCACCACTCCTTCCAACAATTCCAATCGCAAATATCTACAAAGAAATAACAAAATGGAGTTACATTCAAAGTGCCAACCAAGACTTTCAATCCAGCTATCAGTACCCATGCAGAAAACTTTACATTAGACACTCACAGTGCAAGCTCTGAAGTACGACCAGCTTGAAGCAGTCTGAATCGGGAGGAGTCCTTTCCATGAGCACGCTCAAGTCCTTCTCTAGCCTTTTTGAGGCGTAATCCTGCCACTGCAATCCAGGCAATATCTCGGAGCATGAAGTAACACCAGACCATGTCTATTTGCAGTATTGGAATATTGTCAACGAGCTGGAAGCAACACAGCCGAAAGGCAAAAGAAAAGGACAGTATTAATTACTTAACCATAAAAGACACCAGAAAAGGATCTAGCATTAGCCATCTAAGTTAAAGCAAAAAAATAGCTCACTCACTTCAATGGACTTGGGATTGCATAGAGAGAAAGCCTCCTGCAACATAGAAATCAACAGGATATTCATTTCCTTCGTCAATTACTGGAGGGTTTCTCAATTGATAAGCAACAATCAAGTTTCCAAAAGCCAAAAAAAGTCATCCAATAAGTCTAAAAATCATTTCATATGCATGAGAAAAGTTTTGAAAAGGAGCACAATGCCAGTTGTAATAGACAAGCAGAGGAAATATGAAAAATAAAGGGAATTGTGATAAGTTAATTAAAGGAAATCTATGAAAAAGTATAATATGAAGATACAAAAACTGTCCCCTAAAAAATTTCAATCGGAATATCTTAAAAGACGCACCAATAACTTACTCCAAAACAATTGATTAAACCATAGAAGTCAAATATACAAATCAATTGCAATAAATTGACCATTTAAATAAATGCACTAGGAACTAACCTCTCCCATAGTAAGAACTTCTAGTGCATCAGTAAACATTTGCTTTCTGATAAATCGCTTTCCACTTGTATGGAGCATCAGACCTGTCATTATTGCCCTGCCAAATAATGGTTCAGATCTTACTTCTTATTGAGTAGGATGATAGACCCTTAAACTCTTAACCATGGAATTTTTGTCAGGTATCGAAACAATCTAGAAAAGTTACAAGCACAATTTACTTCAGTATCTTACAGTCTATCAGTCTCAGAAAAGTGCACTTTCTTCCCATTCTGATCTTCAAGTTCAATATCAAAGTCTTCTATAGGTAATGCACCATCTGCATGCCTCTTGGACAATGCAGTAACAGCTGCCCTGCCAAGTTAAAAGAAACCACATGTGAAATGCAACAATTTGCAAATTATAAAGACATGTTCAGAACGATGTTATCCTCAGTCAGCACATCTGAGAGATTTATCTTCAACAAACATGTAGCAGAAGCACAACAAATAAATCCAAAATTCTAGTTGGGGGTTGGAACAACTTGGCTTAGTCATTCCTGAGTTATATAAATTTCCAGATAAAGAATTAACCGAGTTCAAACTCAAATTGTATTTTCTTCCAACAGATTTGACCATCATATCAAAATACTTCACTCATTGATTCATCTGCTTAGTTTATAGAAAAAGCTCAAATACCTAAGTCTGCATCAATAACAATCCATACAAAATTCATGCACTGTTGTCCAATCTACCTACACAATTCAATACCCAAATCAAAATGTTTGCGAAATCTCAAAAATCTATTAGCACCTTACAGTTATATTCTTCGGTTCAGTCTAATTTTAATAAAAAATTCAACCAAACTGGAGAATAATACTCCTTGTTAATATAATCTGAATTGAGAATTGATTCAAATCGAACTGGTTTTGTTCAGTTTGGGTCGGATTTTTAGTATTCAAAACAGAAAAAAAACTAAAATGTTTTTATTACTGCCGTTGCATGCCTTAATCTGGATGTGGAAATTGCTCTTGAAGGTTATTCAAGAATGAAAAAAAATCAAAATTAATCGTTGTATATCTTAATCTAGGACATGCACCTGCATTTAGCAACTGATCGTTACTGCCTGTAAAGCAATCTCCACGTCCCCGGGCTTCCTGCTAATGGAGGAACAAATGAGAAAGAGGAGCACAGAGGAGTAGGAGCGGGAGGGAGGGGTCTTTAGGGTTATGATGTTTTTTTTAGATTTAATTAAACTAGTTTGGTTTGGTCTAATTTAATTAATTTAAATTTTTTTAAATTGGAATCGAATTAGACCAGATTTTTTTTTATTTTTTAATTAATTTTTTTTATTAATTCAATTTTTACAATTAATTTATTCTTGATTTAATCAATTGATTAGTTTTTTTAAACATTCCTGTTCATAGGTCTCACTTTGAAAATATGAGCATAAAAGTTAGTTATAGAAAATTAGGAATTCACCGTTTCTTGATTATGTTTTCATCACATTGTGTTGGTCTAGCCCAACTCATATTCACATGTAAGAAAAAACTATTCGACATTAAATTTATGCTAATAAAAAATTAGAAGAAAACTATTTTTATCCTTTTAGATTCACAGTTAAACACCATGTTCGATTTTGATCCCTCTTCTTTTTCTTTATTGTCATTTCACTTCCTAATTTTTTTTATTTTTTTTGTAATTTTTGTATTTTTTTTTTCAATTTTTACTTTTTTTTAAACATGTTTGAAAAATAAGGAGTTAAAAATGGGTAAAGACAAATTGAAGTTTCATAATTTTTTTTTAAAGAAAATCCAAGTTCCATGAGATGTATATCCGATTAGTATGGGACTCTCACCCACGCCAATGATATCATTTATCATTTTTTAAGTTGTGTTTGGTAAAAAATTGAAGAAAACTATTAAATGAGTGAAATTCGTAGGTAAAGTGTTAAATATGTAAAAACAATATTAAAAAGTAAAGGGCTAAGTATGCTCGATAATGGTTGCTAAAATTGAAATAATAATATACTTGTGGTCTAAAATAAAAATGAAAAAAAAAAGAATAGTTACTATTGAACTTAAAAATGAAGGGAAAGCACTAAAACCAATTTAACTACCCATTTTTTAGGTATAAAAGATACTGTAACAGCAGTTTTTCAAAATATTTTTTCTTAGAAATGCATTGAAATAATAGTTTTTTTGTTATTTTTTAAGATTTATTTTTTATATTAACATATTAAAATATCAGAAAACATCCAAATAAATTATTTACAAATCTAAAAAAAATATAAATTAAATAAAAAAATATAAATTAACTAGAAAAATATTATAAATCACGAACAATAATTTTTGGATCTTAATTATTTCAATGCTTTTTTGACATTGCATAGTTAAAAAAATTTAATTTCTATTTAAAAAAAACAACATTTCAGCTAAATCTGGCATTTATATTTATATTTAAATAAAGCAATGTGTTAGAAAAAAAAAAACCTGTATCAATTATGTAGCATCCATTCTCATTGTGTTCGCAATGAGGGGCTAATATTATGTATATGGAACCCATAAATTATAATATAAAGATTTACGATATTGAGAGTTCTTATAAGAGATTTCAAATTCAAATTTGTGATTTTTTCTAATGTTTAAACTCTATTTTTAGTATACATTATAGCACTTCATCACATGTTTTTGAGACTGTAATCTCATTTATACAAGCAACTAAATAGTGTACCCGTGCTATGTTACATGTACAATTCCAAGTTAATTCCTAATAAAAAAAAAGATATTGGTATTATTTGTTAAAAAATATATTAATAATAAAAAGAGAATTTATACTAACAATTACATTCTCTCTATAAAATTTAAATTATTAAAAAAACCAATTTCTTTTCATATAATTAAAAAAATTCAAAGAACACTCCACTCACAAGATCAAATATCTTTCAATTTTGTATTTTAGTTCTTAGTTAATATTAATAATTTTTTTATTATTTATTAATTTATATAATTTTTAATTTATTCATTAAATGTACAGATTAATTTTTTAATTCTCAATTAATTTTTTTTATGATATCAAAAAATATTTTCACAATACCTGCACATTCTTTTTTAACGCTAAAAATTAAATTCAAGTCATATCCGCAACATAGAATAATTGGCTAATAACTTCATATATTTGATCCTATTCTAAAGATATAATTTTATATAAAATTTTTGTAAATGACAAAACATTTTCAAAATAATTTTAAGATGTAAGGAAAAAAAATCACTTTTATATTTTCTAGTTACACTATATCACATTTTTACTATATTTAAAAATTAACATTTAAGCACCCTTTTGTTATTTGAATTTAAAGCTGAAAGAAAACAAGTTATAAGTGAAAATAAAATAAAATTACATGCATTAATCGTCTCGTGTGGTTAGTTTTTGAAATAGATCGAAATGTACGAAGTAGTGTGATGAACATTCACATCTTACAACTTCAACAATTGAATTTGAATGCTAATTTGTTGATTGAGTTCCTTAGCTACAAGAAAGATGGATTTCCATTAGTTTAATTCGTGAATTATATGTTAAGTGAATTTAATTAAGCAATTTGAAGTGTCCCCGAACATGATTACGGTAAATGGAAAACCAGATTTCCTAACAAAAATCATTACGCTAGCTGGACTAATCAAGGATAGCAATTGGGATGATTTAAGCACCAACACTTTGGATGCTCTTAGAGCACACATCTTAAGAAAATTAAGACAGGAGCAAGATCTACTGCATGCTTGATTTGTTCATAAGAAACAAAGGAAATTAATACGAACTCTGGCTGTTGAGCTTTTGTCATGAAATTCAAATCTAAAATTTCAATTCCTTAGATTTGATCATGATTACTGAAAATATTGGAAATCTGGAATTATCAAGCGTACATCTAACCATTTGAATCATGACCCGGACCTTGACAGAGCTTCCGGATGCACCCGTCCCACTATGAACTTTGATGTTTCTTTCTTTCTAGCTCCATGGACAGTTGAGCACCATGCAAGTCCTAGAAGCACATAACGAAAATATTTCTTGCGGAGATTTTCTTACCTTCATCCACAATGGATATTATAATAGTTTTTTATTTTCTTTTCCACAATTCCTGATCCCTTAAATCTTTTTGATCACTGATTGGTTCAATTAATTTGATTTGTTATAACCGCTAGGTTCTATTTTTTTTTTTTTTTTTGATTTACGTGGGGTGTCCGGGCCAGCTTGCGCGCACCACGACTAATCCCCACGGCCCACTGAATATCCTGCAAACCCAGTAGGCATGTAAGGCACCGCGGGGATGACAGGCGTGCATGCTAGGGCTTGAACTCACGTGCAGTGGAAGGGACAAGCCCCTTCCACCGCTAGACCAAGCCCTAGTTTGCCGCTAGGTTCTATTTTTATTCTTACATTAGATGGATGATATATACCCTGCGGCGAAGCACAAACATATAAACAAGTCTGAAACAATATGGTCCCGAGGTTCAAGAACCCAAAATTCTACGAGTTTTTTTAGTAAACCTTGAAGGTAACGCTGCTTATAAAATCAGATTTACAAAATTTCTAATATATATATTAAAATAAATATAGTCACCTTGAAGGTAACTCTGCTTATAAAATTAAAGTTAATGGACGATGGTAAAACATTATTCAACATAAATAAAATACATGTAAATCACACAAAAAGTATTGTGCAAACACATAAATCACATTGTGAAATCTAAAAAAACACTTCAAACATGAAAATCTTTTTGGATTGAGCTTGTTTATTTGTCCTATAAAAATGTGTTTGTTATAGGCTTTCCAAAAGTAATGCAACTACAACATATACGTCTCCAACCATTTAAATCCTTCTGCATTAATTTTTGTTTCAGATCATCTTAATTGTGTTGTCTTCATTGGCCTAAGCCTTTTAACATTTTTATTTGCTTTGTGAAAGTTTTCCATCTACATTTTAATAGCTGTCCTATATGACATTGAGTAGGAGAGGAAATGTCCGGGGAGTATTTCACCCCTAAACTTAAATGAGACAACTTGGTGTGACTTGAAGGAGCAAATACATGTTGGATTGGAGTCTGAGCATGTTTCCGATCGATCAGAGTTGGATGTAATTGAAATTAATCCAAAAGGGCAAAATTAAAAGAATTAATTAAGGATCAAATTGAACAATCCAGGAATTAAGGACTGTTTTGTAAAGTTAAAAGGGCAAAATTAAGAGAAATTTTTAATTGCTTAGAGGTCTAATTGCTGAATTTCCAAAAACAGCAAGGGTCAAAATAAAAATGTGTCTTTTGGCTGAAACGTCGCCGTTGCTGGTGGAACAGCCGTGTGATCTTCTTCATCCCAATTCAACTGGAGACCTGAAAATCTGCAACAGATCCAATCGTGGACCACTTCTCTTACCCACAATCTCGTTCGTGGAAGATAACAGTCCTCCAAAGACAGGACTGGTTAAGGGCAAGCTGCTGGGTCTCTATAAAAGAAGGAAAAACCCAGACGAAGGGAGAAAGAAAACAGAACCCCAGTTGAAAAGCACATACCAAAAGCATTCTTCCCAAACACAATCTCAAAGAAAAAACCACAGGAGGACGAAACAGATACCGAAACCAGGGAACAGGGGCTGAGAACTGGAGACAAAAACGAAGAGGCAAGTAACGAAACAGGGGGGAAGCAAACGAAACAGAAACAGGGGAAGAAAAACTGGGGAAAAAACTGAGAGAAATGGGAGACCCAAGACGAAGAAAAATAAACCCAGAAATCAGAGGAGGAAAAACAGGGCATAAAACACAGCAAAAAAGGCAACGATACAGGGAAGAAAAAACCGAAAACCAGAGGAAGAAAAACAGGAGCTAAACCCAGAGGAGGAAAAACCAGAGAAAAAGGCCAGCTTACCCCAGCTTCGCCTTCGTCTTCAGAGAACAAACGCAGACGAAGAAGAAGAAAAAGAGACCTAAGGAACGAAACAGAGGAACGAACAAAAGCAAACGTGGGAAGAACTTGAAGGAGACGCAGGAGACAGCAAGGCCATGAATGGCAGAGAACAAAAAACAATAACAGAGGAGGAACGAGATAGGGACCGAGAACCAGAGAAAAATAGAGAGAGACGGAAACAACAAGAGAGCAGCAATACACAAAGACGCCTTCGTCCTTGCAAACAACGAAAACCCAGAATCAAAACAAATTCCCAGCAGGCCGGCCTCTTCATCATCTTCTCGGCTTCAAAAGCTGCTGAGATAGCAAAAGGAAAAACGCAAGAAGAAAACACATAGACTAACATCAACTTCACCGTCGTCTTCATCGCCTCCAGCAGATCAGGTAAGCTATCTTTCTCCTCCCGCTTTGCTTCATTCTCCAAATAATTAGCGCATTGCACTGTTCAAGTGAATTTCAATTCACTTGAACAGTGAGCAACACGCGTGTTGCGTTGCCCAGCCTGGCCACTGGCTTCGGTAGTGGCCAGGCTGCGCTAGGCCTACGTTAAAAAAATAAAAAATAAAAAATAAAAAAATAAAAATAGAAATAGAAATAGAAAAAATGAAATACAATAAAATAAAAAATATGTATGCATCAATAAAAATAATATAAATTTATTAGTTTATTTATTAACACAATAAAACTACCGGTTTAAATTTATATTATTTTTATTCGTTGTATTTTATTTTATTTAGCTAGAAAAATAAAAAAAATATAAGCATGCGTAAAAATAAACTTATTTTTATTTATTTCTTCACTGGTGCTAGAGTCGGAAATAAAAAATATTGATCTAATTTATTTTATAACTACATAATATTTATCAACATTAGAATTGGAAGTATTCATAGTTGAATATTCATTGGCGCCAGAATCAGGAATATCACATACAAACCATCATAACATAAACTAAAAAATATTTAGCAATTTAAGATAAAATTAACAATGCAGCCTACCTCAAGTAGGACGTTTAAAAATGATAGTATCTTTTTTTTTATATAACAAGTACTGGACTATAGAATCTCAATTGATCAGTTAAAATTTCTAGTGACCATAATACTAAGTATCGACTATTTAAATAAGATCATTTCTTATTAAAAAATAAAATGTTAAAAATCTATTTTCTTTAAAATTTTAATATTTAAGATTACTGTGATGTCGAGTGTGAGAATACCTATCTCAGTGGTGAATACTTCTAATGAAACCCCATGAAGACCCAAAAAAAATAAAAATTGACATTCTGCTACGGGGCAACTAATCTGTCATACCGATGGTGATATGCTTTACATAAATGTCCAGGTTTACCATGTATTGGCCAATATATTAGAGGAGACGCTTTGCAGATGAGTAATTTTTGGCGCAGTTTGCACAACAAGACATCAATCCCTTCAATCCTGGTTCTCTAGGGATCCGGCTTGCCCTCTCACGTCCCTGCAGAACTCTTACAAACTCATCTGCAGAACTATTACAAACTCATCTGAACTTGAGTTCCTATCGCGATTAGCATCGAATACTTAGAATATTATGTCAACCAAATCATTGGTGATGGAGATGCCGCATAAAAGGATTACACGAGTGATTTGGTGAATAACTTGATATTATTGCATTACAACAGTGTCTATATATAATACAAAACCTGCGACTATGTAAGGAATGCTAATAAAAGAATATACAATCATAAACACGGCTGCAGCTATTTAGGAAACATAATAATATCAGAGATGCTATACATGGAAGTAGATCACTGATGAGCTGAAGTTATGGTGATTTCCTTATACCGCATACCCAGTAAAACTTAAACCACATATCAGTATGACAAGTAAGACTGTAAATGGGTTGTCAACAAAGCTTGAAGAAATGTAACAATCAGCTAAATATTATTTACCTGCGATGAAGCTCTCTGGAAATCTTTTTTCGTTAACACCCCATTCACTTCTCCATAGATAAAAATGGCGAGAGATAAATGCTGCAACTGTCTACGTAGCTCTGTGAAGTTTTTGAACTCCTCGAAGGTAATTCGTATGTCTCTTATCTGTGGTTCATTGCTTACTTCATCAACCCGATCGAGTAGCTTGCTAATGTGTCTAATATCAGCTGATGCAACCAAGGACAAGCCAAAATCTTTAGCTGATATAGTACCACATGATCTGTAATCATAATGGGCGAATTCCAGCCGTAAAATCTGTAAAATTCAACAGATTCAGTTCTTGTTTGTATACGAGTACAATGAGACAATGATCATGAACAGAATCAAGAATTGATGATTCATCAGAGCACAACAAGACTGAAAAAGGAAACTTATCGCAATCGAATCAATATTATGACATTCCTGACATTTCCCAACAAAAATCCTGCTAATTTAAAACCCTTCTTGGGAGATTACACAGGAAACTGTAATAAAAAGTTGGAAATATAAACACAGATTACAACAGAAACTGTAACAAGAAGTTAGAAATATAAACACATACTTCATCATGCAAGTCCCTCAAAAATTGGACAAATCTTTCATGTTGGAGACAGGTCCTGCCATCTTTGCCAAAGAAGTATTCTAAGAGGCCACCATTCTCCACAGGCTCCGCTACTTTCAACCCAAATCTCCTTCCATCTCTGTGGCCTGCCCCTTGCCTGTTTTGAGCTCTCATTAAACCCATCACTTTCTTAAATTCTTCTCTGTCAATTTGTCTGTTATAAACACGCGAACATTTAAATAAGCACAAATAGAAATAAGAGAATCAAGAAGCAAATTGTACTATAAGTATCAATGAACTTCAAAATTGTTTTGATATTCTGCAGAAGCTGAACTATGAAAAATGTGGACTCTGTGTCCAGAAGAAAGCAAGTAAATGAAAAATTTTCTTCAAGATAAAGGCAATTCATATTTCGACGGAACTAAATGTCTTTACTGCGAGTAGCTTCCTGGTCTGGTCACCTGCAACTTCACATAGATCTTGAAACTACAAGCAACTCACCCATTATTGTCGAGGTCAAACATCTTAAATGCAACAGAAAAACTTGATTCAGGAATGCTGAGCAGGGTGACAAAGAAGATGTACCTAAACGTTGAACATGGAAAGGACTAAGTAAGAACACAATGCAATTCCCCAGGGACTGCTTCCCCTATCAGAAATCCCTCTCTAACTTGATTTGACTCTGATGGAGGAAATACAGGAACAACTGCTATCATCAAGTCTGCTGGCGTCATAAGAACTTCACCATCAGGCGTTTTAAAAGATGCGAAGTACTCGAAAACCTGAAAGGAAAATAAATGAAACATTACACAAAAAAGCATAGCATATAACTAGTACTCATAGGTGTAATAATGGCTTCCACACCCAGGAAGATAAAAAATAAAAGAATATCAGCGAAACAAAATGAAAAGTGGACTTAGTGTACAAGAAGATCAATCCTATTAAAACTAGGGGAGTTGGAAGATGTTGGGTAGTTGACAACTGACTTTCATGCCACTTCTGAGTTATCGGGTGCTCTTATTGAAGGACAGCAAGGTTGTCGTGATGCACATCCTTAACTCTCCACAATACAAAACCCTAACAATATTTGAATGTTTGTTTCCATTTGTGGATGAATTAGACATTCGCAAGTCATTTAAAGGTTTCAAGCTTCCCCGATCAGACAATCAGGTAAAACATAAATGTCCTACAAATGGTTTTGAAATAGCCCATTGCTCTGCATTGGAAAGCCTAGATAGCTTACACTGCCGGAGAGGCAGGATTGAGAATGCTTGAATTGACCTTGCCAACACCAGGCTTAGCCGTAGGACTGCCAATTAATAGAAGTGCATACTTGGAATCATAGTGAATTGGTAAATCAGAAAAGAAGAAAGCTTTGTTTCAACAGACAGAAAACCAAATAACAACACACAAGTTCATTAAATTAATTTCTCATTGCTTAAAGGTAGACATGTTGCTACAGTGAATTGAGTCGCCAATAATGTGTGTGATTGAATGTGGCATAAATACAAAGAAACTATTTCCATTCCTGAAAGATTTGCGTGCATTCTCTTTTAGGCCATTCAAGCAATCAAATATATATCAATTTACGTGGTTTGACAACTTGTCTACTCCACTGTTAGGCCATTCAAGCAATCAAACACACATCAATTTATATGGTTCGGCAACTTGACTACTTCACGGAGCTACTGGTTTGTATTAATCAAGTTTAGAAGCAATACAAACAACAAAACAAGGAGGAGGAGAAAATTCTTCTTTACTTAACTCAACTCCTTTTCTTTTCTAACTCTTTCTGTGTTTCTCTCTTGTTCTTCTTACTTAGCTCTCAATAACATCCTCCATTTATAGCTGAAATAGAAGATAATCCTATCCATTTAGTCAATTATGGTAGCTATCATTTTTCAATGTTAGGTAATCATTCTTAACTTTTACCATGCAGCCACATGGCTGCCAACAAACATTTTTGTATCCATTCATAACATTCTCTGAGGGCTTTGCAGCCTGATGCGCTTTTCATAATTAAAGAAAACTGTTCTTCTATATGAATCTGGAACAATCGACAAAAATGATACAAAGGAGTACCCAATACCAGGTATTGAAAAAGTCTGTATGATCCGTTCCTATGCAGGAAAAAAAAATATTGTAGAAAAACAATCTGGTATATTACGCATGACTCAATTCAGAAACCGAAATTGTATGTGAAGAAAAACATTACAGAGGAACCTTTTCTTTTTCTTGTGTGGAAGAAGATCATCACTTGACACCCATGCTGCATCGTTTGCAATGTCGGCGAAAGAAACAAACGAACACTTACCAACCAAGGAAGGATACCAGTTGCTAAAGCTCAAGCTGGAGCCAACAATCACAACTCCTGAAGCGACTGATCTTAATAAAAATTTCAGCAATGCATCTCCACTCTTATGGTCATCATTTTGGGACCCACTGAAGGATGATCTTGACAAAGAAGCTGCCGCTGGTAATGGATCAGGCCCTTCTGATTGTGTGAGAATTGCTCTTTTGCAGGTCCGTTGATTGGCAAGCACTCTACGGGCCAGCTCTGAGGATTTCCTCAGGAATTCCCAAGACAACATAGTAGTAAAAAATTTCTTTCTGTGTTCTTACAACAGATAAAGCTGAAAAGGGTTTCTGAATTAAGAAATAGATAAATGAAAGAGAAAGATGGAAATGGAATTTTAGCAGGAATCAAGAATGTTATTGTTGACCGAGAAAGATGGAGTTAGTTAAGGTAGTTTCTTATGATCAGACAGTTGAGCCCGCTCTTTAGTTTTTCCTTGGTAGCTGCTAACTTGTGTCAAATGTACAGTGAAAGACGAAATAATAAATAATCAGTACCCTTCATAGTTTCATCCTTAAACTACGTTCCCTGTACTGGAAAGTTTCTACTAAATAAAAATCATGAATTGTCTTGTGCGATTTTTGACAAAACCTGAACCAACTACAATAAGAATCAAAAGACACGAGTACAGAATTCATGAAAAGGCCAAACAAGAACCCTAACCACACTCTATTTTCGGAATAAAGTTCCTCTGCCAATATCTACATCACATATATATATGACCCATGTTTTGAGTTTTTTTCTCAAAACTAAAATCCAACACATATATATACACAAGTAACCTTCATGTTTTGTGTTTTTTTCTCCAGGGATGGAAACCAATTTGGTTAATATTTCATATATTTACAAGAATATTACCGATGAGTTGCTAACATGGGATTTGAATTCAAAACCTATTTTGCAAGACTATTAGTTAGCTACAAATCGACTAGTAAAACAAAAATTAATTTTATCTGAGGTTTGTTAACTATTGAATTTTGTAAGTTATATCATTAACCTGCGTCTTTCATAATAGTACATAAAAATTGAATTATTCTTATAACCAACTTTTCCCCCCTACAAATCAACTGGTAAAAAAAGGAATTGCCGGATCAAACTAGCTAGGGTTGAGTTTGATTGCTATGAACAATTGAGGCCCCCGATCGTCCATTAATTTTTTTAACACAAAATTTAATTTTGAAGACATTAATTATGATCACTTGTCACGAAATATTAAGAAAAATTATGAGAAATAGAGTTTTTATACTTGGGAATTTAGTAAAACATTATAAAGAAAAATATAACAAACAACATATATAGTCCTCTAAAATGTAAGAAGCCTTCTTCATTCCTTCAAATACATGAAATTATGCCCACCCCTGCAGGGTTTTTTTTTTTAAGAAAAAAAAGATTGTTTTGAATCAGTATTAGAGATATTTCACTACTAAGCATTGCAATCATTTCCTAGGTGGGAGCTGAATTTGAAGGAGGCTCTTAGATGCAAAGCTTCAGCATCGAATTGATTCAGAGAGCTGGCCTAGCAAAAGCTTGGGCAATGCATTACAAGTCCTGGCACCGCATCCTCATGCCTAGTTTCTGAAGTTGGGTTGAAGGTCCAGAATGTGTTTGCAAATCAGGTCTGCACCAAACAAGTCTTCATTTCGCTCATTGATTTGATGATATCTCCCACATAAAGTTATCAGTATGATTCCAAGAGTGGATTTTCAATTAGTAAGATTTATTAAATCAATATGTATCACACTACTTTATCAGTATGATTCCAAGAGTGGATTTTCAATTAGTAAGATTTATTAAATCAATATGTATCACACTTCTTGTAGGACTAGACTGTAAAATACTATAAACTCTACCATTAAAAACACCCCCAACTCTGACTCCTACAAAACCCTAAACTTTAACCTTTAAAATATTCTAAATTCTATACCACTAAAAAACCTAAATCTTTAATACCCAGAACCTAAAAAAAATCCCCTCCCAAACCCTAGCTTTAACCCTTAAAATACCCTACCAAGAAAATTTTTAATTCTTTAAACCTTAACTCTTAAAATAACTTCAACCCTGTCGTACCACTAAAAAATCCTAAACCACCACAGTACCTTAAATTTTAAAATTCTAAATCCTAAAAAAATTCTAAATCTAAATTCTAAAAAATCTTAAAACATAAACTCTAAAAACTTTTATCCTATTAATCCTTAAAACACCCTAAAACTTAAAATATAACCTTTAAAATACCCTAAACTATTTATGAACAAGTCCATGCTTTAAACAGTTTTCAAAGGGTCAATCACAACCCATACTCCCAAACATACAACCCTAGTTGGA
>NW_011501244.1:20082-20259 GCF_000495115.2 Populus euphratica | reverse complement strand
CCTTTCCTTTACTTAGTTAACTCTTATCTTATTTATGTTCTTATTTTGTTTATTTATTTCTTTTTTTCATTATGTTTAGCTAAGTTTAATATGTCAAGGTTAAAAGGTTACACAAATAATGTAAGAATAAGTATAATGTAAACTTAATATGGATTTTAATGTTTGATACTAACATGT
>NW_011501244.1:0-20000 GCF_000495115.2 Populus euphratica | reverse complement strand
TCTTTATTATTATTATTAGTATTACTACTATTATTATTATTATTATTATTATTATTGTTGTTGTTGTTGTTATTATTGTTGTATTATTGTTATTTATAATTTGTACAATTAATCTCCTTGTGGTTCGACCCGGGTCTTACCGGGTTATTTATTACTTCGACACTCCTGTCACTGAATAGGATTGAAAGACAAAGCAATGGCAGACAAATTGTCACAAAATAGAACAGGCATACCAGGCAATGAAATGTGCAAAAAGGCTAATAATTGTTTTATCCAATCTAACTCAGCTGAGGTAAAGGATAAGGCATGATACTTAGCTTTGGTGGAAGATTGAGAAATAGTTTATTGCTTCTTAGAGGACCATGAAATGGGATTGTTACCCAAGAAGACCACCAAACTAGTAGTAGATCTCCTGTCATTAGGATCCCTTGCCCAATTGGCATCGCTACATGCCTTTAATTGTAAATTGCCTCGAGTATATGAGAGACCAAACTTAAGAGTGCCTTTTAGTATCATAGGATTCTTTTAACAATAATAAAGTGAGACATCATAGGGTGCTGCATAAACTGGTAGACCTGATGTACAGAGAAAGCAATATTCAGCCTGGTGAAAGTGAGGTATTGTAGAGCTCCTACAAGACTCCTGTATAGCTGAGGATTTGGATAAGGCTCCCTATCGTCTTTAAGGAGTCGATGATAAGGTAGACAAGGAGTATCACATGGTTTAGCCTCACTCATTTTAGATTTAGCTAACAAGTCCTCAATGTATTTGGTTTGGGACAGAAATAAACCAACAACAATGTGAGTAATTTGGATGCCCAAGAAATAATGAAGGGAGCCTAAATCTGTGAGAGCAAATTCAGAAGAGCACTAATGACTTGTTGAATCACACCAGATGCACTCTCAGTGATAATGATATCATCCACGTAGAGAAGCAACACCACAATCTCATGACCAGCATGTTTGACAAATAACGAAGAATCAGAATAAGTGGTTTCAAAACCCAAAGAAGGAAGGAACTAAGTAAACCTGTCATTCCAAGCGCGAGGAGCCTGTTTGAGACCATATAGGGATTTATGCAATGTACAAATGAGTTGAGGATGATTGAGATCTTCAAAACCAGGAGGTTGAGACATATAGCCTTCCTCTTGGAGAATACCATGCAAAAATGCATTTTTGACATTTAACTATCGTAGAGACCAGTTAAAATGTGTAGCAAGAGCCAAAACTAACTAGACTGTGGTAGGTTTCACCACAGGACTAAACGTCTCCCTATAGTCCAATCCAAGTTCCTGACTAAAGCCCTTAGCAACTAACCTTGCTTTGTGTCTGGTAATAGAACCATCAGAATGTCTCTTGATCTTAAAAACCCACTTACAGCCAACGAGGTTCCTGTTTGCTGGCAATGAAACTAAACTCCAAGTGCCTTAAGTATGGAAATCATCAACTTTTTCTTTCATGGCCTATAGCCACACCAGAATTTTAAGGGCAGCCTTGTAATTGGTTGGTTCAACCAACTGCATTTTAGAGGCTGTAGGAACCTGGATAGTGGCTAAGAGAGCCTTCCATTTTATAATCCCACTCTTGCTTCGAGTCTGCATTGGATGAAGATTAAATGGAGGAATGGACAACACCACTTGTAGATTATCAGGAATAAAGTCATGAGAATCTAAATCAGATTGCATATTGATATCAGGTGCCACAAGGAGCAGAGAAGAGGCTAGAACTGGAGCAGTAATGGATTGTGGACTAACAGATTCTGTAGATGGGGCAGGTGTATGAGTGGTAGAGGGGTGAGAAGGAGACACTGAGCTGGTGGAGACAATGGAATTTGTTGTATTGATAATAGTCACAGGACAAGAAGACAACGAACTGGATTGGATTATGTTTGAAGGTGTAGACACTAAATATGAATATGGAAACTGGTGCTCATCAAAGATAACATGCCTAGACACAAACATTCTCATTGTTGGTACATGATAACATAAATAGCCTTTATATTTTGTGGCATATCCAAGAAACACACATTTTGTAGTTTTGGCTTGCAATTTGGTGCTATTATAAGGCTTGAGAAGAGGAAAACAAGCACATCCAAAAATTCAAAAATGTGTAATAGCTAGAGAGGATCCAAATAACATCTCAAATGGTGAGCTATTATGAAGAACAATAGTAGGCATACGATTGATTAGATAAGTGGTTGTTTGACAGGCATAAGACCAGAATTTAGATGGCAATTTAGCGGTTTGTAATAAGGTGATAATGGTTTCAATTATGTGTCTATGTTTCCTCTCTGCGACTCCATTTTGTTTAGGAGTATATGGACAAGAAAGGCGATGGGAAATGCCCTTGTTAAGAAGAAAAAGTTTCAATCGATTGCTGGTATACTCACCCCCCCCCCCCCCCCCAATCAGTTTGAAGAGTTTTAATGGTAGAGGCAAATTAAGTAAAAACAAAGGAATAAAAAACAAAAAAGGTAGAAAACAAATCAGATTTATTTACTAAAGGAAAAATCCAACAATATCTGGTACATTCATCAACAAAGATAGTGTAGTATCTATAACCATCAACTGAAATAGATGGTGCAGGACCCCACAAATTAGTATGAATAGTATCAAATGGAATTACAGACTTATTGACATGCTGTGGAAAAGGTAGTTTACTAAACTTTCCTTTAAGACATGGATGACACATAAGAGGTGTAGGTGTTTTAGAGACATGCACGTCAGCTTTATTTGATATCAAGGAAACAATATTATTTATAGGATGACCTAACCTATGATGCCACAAGATGGACTGAATGAGTTGACCAAGATAAGTTGTAGCTTGATAAGGCTGTTGGAAGGTTGCAGGTGAGAAAGAGTGGATAGGATACAATCCATTACTGCACAGCCCTTTGTAAAGGATCCTTCCTATGCTTTGTACTGAATCCAAAAACAGAGAGCATCAAATATAAGCCGACAGTTATTATGAAGACAAAGACGGTATACTGATAGTAGATTCTGAGTAATTCGAGGAACACAAAGCACAGAATGCAATTTGATTGGAGAAATGGATGAATGAAGAGTAGAATGACCAATGTGGGATACTGTCAAACCTTCACCATTGGCAATATGAATGGTTTCTGTGGATGGATATGGGGAGGCCAGCAATAGATTTGCTAAATCAGCCGTCATGTGATTCGTAGCACCAGAATCGGTGAGCCACACTTGAGAAGATCCTAATGAACAAGATGCTGGAGAGACAGAGTGAATCACTGTATGCATAGCTTGCATAGGAGATTGTTGTACTTCCCGATTCTGTGAGGATGACGCCTGATATGGAGTATATTGCTGCATAACTTGCATAGGAGGTTGATGTACTTCCCTGTTCTGTGAAGAGGGAGCCGAATATGGAGGATACTGCAGAGACTGTGGCTGCAGAGAAAAGGATGACTGTGGAGAATACAAAGCAATGTAATTTGGACCCTTATCATTATAAAAGCAATACCAGGAGGTATGATTACTTCTACCACAGATGTTGCATCTGGTTCTCTTAGGAGGAGAAGCTCTACAGAAGGGAGCAGTGTGTCCCTTAGAGTTACATAGCTGACAGATTGGAATCATAAGTGCAGAAGGATGTCAAAATTGCTGAGCAGGGGATTAACCAAGGATTCCAGAATTTGAGTTGGAAAGCACAGGTGTCATAGAGGAAAAACCTAGTCTAGAAGCAAAGAATCGAGAGCCCTGAGGAAATCGACCTTTACCCCTATTCTTGTTTCCATTATATGGCTGAAACTGTCTAGCAGACACCTGAGACTGCCCATGATGTGGAGAGAAACTCCCTTGTGTGTATGTATCACTTGTGCTAGCAACCATAGCTGACAGGAAAGCAGAATTAACTGAAGTGTCAATAATCACTTCCTCTGCAAGCAATTATGAGCGAAAGTCCTTCAATGAGATCACACTTTCTCTTCCCCTTGTAACACAACTAAAAGTATTATACTCAGCAAGTAAGCCATTCAAGGCAAGAATCACAATGTCTTCATCTGCAAAATATACCCCAGCAGCAGACAAGTAGTCCCTAGCCTTTTTAATTCGATGAAGATACTGTGAAACTAAATCTGAACCCTTTTTAATGGTTTGCAGATTGGATTTCATCTGAAAAATACTAGTCCTAGTGGAAAATTGTTCCTTTAATCTAATCCACAAAACTTTAGAGCTAGTGCTACCAATTGCACAGGACATAGCAATCGGTGATAATGTGGCAGTAATCAATTGCATAATTGCTCTATCATGCATTTTCCATACTATATATTCATCAGATTGAGAGGAAGAAGAAATGATACCAGATTCAGCTGAGATGAACAATGTTGAGGTGGGTAAGGGAGCAAACCATCAACATACCCCATAATTCCATTACTTTCAAGTAAAAGTTGTATTGGAAGTTCCAATTGAGGTAATTCGATTCATCAAGTTTGACATTGACTGATATAGGAACGGAGGAAATGAGAGCTGTAACTGGAGATTGAAGCACCTGGAGTTGCAAAGCAGTCACCATTAGGATTTCAAGTTTAATTCGTGGATGAGACAATACACCAAACACTTGCTGTGCAAGTTGTAGAAAGAAATACAACTCAAGATGAAGATCACAATGAAGCACTATATACTCCAAATATGAAGAATAATATGTGAGTGCAGAGAAAGTAATAGTAAAATGCGAAAGCAACAGAGGATCAAGAAATTTCAAGCGTGAGCAATAATCTACTTTGATACCATGTTAAGCTATGTCAATTGATTAATATAATCTATAATTCTACAAAAAGAAAGAAGAAACAGAGAGATAGGAGCAGCAGAGAATACTTAATAATAGTTCTTATTTCAATTGCATTAAACCATATACCACGAGATAGTTGTGTTTATATATCTGTTTTTAACAGATTAACAGACTTGTGCTAATTAACGAACTATCCACTATATTAAGATTGTGACCTATCCACTATATTAAGATTGTGACAAGTGTCACAATCTAAAGCAATGTACTCTAATATACTCTAACATATGTAACTAGTTGATAAATTAGTCTTGAAAGCATAATCGAAAACAAATGATTTGCTTCATTGCAACTTTACGAGGTAGTAAGGTAAGAAAAAAACAGAACATTATTTGCAGGATGGCACAAAGTGTTTAAACATATATTAACACCAATTATAAAGACTGGTTTATTGATCAATCACGACTTGAAATGTAAACACTAAACAAAGTATACACTAAGCCAATACAGTTTTAGACACAAGGCTGAAATCGTCTGAACCTGGCTGGCACAGGTAAATTGTCCACAAGAAAGTAATAGCAATTATTGATGCTCTCCCCAGTAAAGTAAAACCATGCTTGTCGCCATTGCGGGTTTATGTAGAGAACTGCACCTATTGCCAACAGGACCATGATGTATGCCACAGAAAATGTCACGTAGAAAGCCTCCATATCAATAACACCATTTTCTTCTTTTTTATGAGTCTGAGACCTTGGCAGTGGTGATGGCGGTCTTGCTCCAGTACAATTTTTGGTGAGTGGTGGTCCACAAAGCAACGGATTTCCCTCTTAGCAAGACTTGTTGAAGGTTGAGAATTGTGCAACCATCTCTGGCGTTTTGCCAGATAAGTTATTGTGGGCTACACTGAAAGCAGATAGGAAGTTTAAGTCGAGAAGCTGGGGAGGAATTTCCCCGTTCAAGTTGTTGTAGGAAAGATCCAGAGTTTCAATTTCCTTCAGGTTTGAAAATGTAGGTGGTATGGGACCTGTTAAACTGTTATGGGATAGATTCAACAACTTAATGTTGCTGAGGTTTCCAAGCTCAAAAGGAATCTGTCCTGTCAAATTGTTGCAGGAGAGATCGATACCGGAGATGTAAGTGAGGATGATTCCCTTGAATGAATACGATATACTCTTTGTTGTAATCTCAACAGATTTATTAACAGAAGGATCTTCCAAGGGCACAGGAGCAGATGCTGAAGGCATGGTAGAAGGACCTGGAGCACTGTCCCATTCCCTATACCACTCGCTTCTAGGATGTAGGCATGGAAGAATATGACCACACAGATTATTATGAGAAAGATCAATCAAGCTTAATTTCTTTAGTTCGCACAGCTGTCCAGGGCTTTCAGCTTCTAGATTATTATAACCTAAAAGAAGAAAGCTCAACATATATATATGTTTAGTTCTTCTAATAGCTTGACAAAAATGCTAAGAGTCCAAGATTAACTTCATTTATTCCTATCGTTTGAGTAAATTTGAGTTTAAGAAAATAAGTTATTCATTTAAATAAAGTAAAAAAATAGAGTAAAAGATTATTATAATTGATAAAGAATTTGTTTTTAGAAAAGGCAAGCATGCTATCCTTGAAAAAACATGTGGAAGATGATTATGAGATAATTACGTAATTCCTTGCTTCTCTATAATTAATTAAAGTAGGTGTTTTATGTGAAACCACAACAAAACCAAATAAATTTTAGAAGTATTATTAAAATACATATCCTTATTATTCTAATAATAAAGTATTAAGAATATTTTAGAAAACAGATAATAATTGTGGAAGTATGTTGCTAATAGTAATCATTAAAAGGGACTTTAGTTATTTTCATGTATAATATCAGTTTTGATTATTTAATTTCAATTAAATATGTAGTTTCGAGATTATATTCTAAAATTACAAACAAAAAATAAAATAAAATCATCTTATCACTTGTAAAAAAAACAATTAATATATATATATATATATATATATAAAGGAATATATGTAGGCATGTAACCTTTTGTGTCTATTGATCCGTCCAACTGATTACGAAGATGTAGATGTTTGAGAGATGAAAACCCTTTGAAGAATGATAAGGTGCTATCGTTGATTTTATTGTAGCTTAAATCAAGACTCTCCAATTTGTTAAGCCTTGGTGGTCCTTCATAACCTGCATGATATTTATAGCAATTGATTAGTGATTAATTTTAAAAAAATAAATTACATTTCAAATCCTAAATATTCATTTTTGTCTTCAAAAAAATTTAATTAAGAAACAAGTCTTTAATTTGAAAACTATCTACATGATTATTAATCATTTCAAAATTGTTAATTATTTGAAGTGTAGTTGTAAATTGAAAAAAAAAATAACAGGTATCAAGCTAAATAATTATTCATCAGATAACTTAGGACCTACTTAAGAATTTGTATCGTAAAGATCGTGTTTTAAAAAAACTTTTATTTGAAAACATATAAAAATGTTTTTTTATTTTTAAAAATTTATTTATAAAATAAAAAAATTCAAAAAATAACAAAATAATAGTTCAAAAATAACACCAAACAGACCCGAAATCTAAAATACTATTGTGATGTACCTTGATTTAAATAAAGAAAGGTAGAGGTTTGGTATAATTAATATATTATTCACACTTTGGCACAACTATTTAATTAATTAATAAAATAGAGATTGTGCTTTTATGGTGGATTACCTTACAAAGTATTATTTATTTAAATAGTTTTTTTTTAATATTTGATATGTTAAAAATTGAAATTCAGATTATTTTCTTTTTATCTACGGAGAGAGATATGTCTTTCTAGGTCACGTAGATAAAAAAAAAAAAAATCATGATTGGTCTTTTTTACAGTAGGAACATGACCTACCTATCCCTTCCTCTCTCGTTTTATTTTTTGGGGATTAAAATATAATAAAAATAAAATTTAAACTAAAATAAGCACTACAGAGACCAAATATACTTAATCTGAAACTTCAAATATTAAACTTAAGATGGATATTGGGCACTAAGGTTAAACATAGGGTACTTGAAGTAAAAAAAAAAAAAAAAAAAAAAAAAAAAAAAAAAAATGAGAAATAAAAGAGTTATCAAACGGCCTTTAATAAATTGATACCTGTTAAGGCTATAAAATCTTGGATCTTATTTCCAGCCAGCGAAAGCTCCTCCAAGTTGCTCAATGAATCAAATTCTAAGTTAAGAAAAGAATACAAAGAGTTAATATAAAATTTTTAAGCCTTTTATTCTCAAATTGAAACTTATAAGTATCAATTCGTGTGGGTCTAGGTACCTTTCATGTTTATTGATCCTTCCAACTGGTTGCCATCAAGATGTAGATATTTGAGAGATGAAAGCCCATCAAGGGATGATAAGATGCTATTGTTGAAGTTATTGTAGCTTAAATCAAGAGTTTCCAATTTGTTAAGCTTTGATGGTCCTTCAGAGCATGCATGATATTTATAGCAAGCTTTTAGTGATTAATTTCAAAATTAATTCCATGTCAAATCCTAAATATTCATTTTTGTCTTTAAAGAATTTAATTAAGAGACAAATCTTTGATTTGAAAAGCAACTACATGATTATCACTCAGGTCAAAATCGTTAATTTTTTGAAATGTTGAGAAAAAACATTGTATGTTAATCCAATGGTTTGGTAACAAATTAAATTTAACTATTATGATTCATTATCTAATTAGAGCCTATTTAAGAGTGTATTAAGAATTATATTTTAATTTATATTTTTTTAATTTTAATTTTATATTTTAAAATTTAGTATGTTAATAATTGAAATTCATGATTTTTTTTATCTAGCAGAGAAAAATATGTTTTCCTAAGCCATGCATAAAAAAAAATCATAATTTATGATTGATTTTTTTCATGGACATATCCCTTCCTCTTGTCTTATTTTCTTAGGATTAGAATATAATCGTAATAAATTTTAAATCAAAATAAACAATACAAAGAAAAAATATACTTAGAACCCCTTTTTTCATTTTAAAAGTTTTTTTAAAAAAATTTAATTTTTTTTGTTTACTTCAAGTTAATTTTTTTAGTATCTTTAAATTGTTTTGATGTGCTGATATTAAAAAAATTTAAAAAAAAATATTATTTTAATATATTATTTTAAAAAATAACTATTAGTACCCTCTCCTCTAAGATATCTCCTTAATCTGAGATTTAGATTAAACTTGAGATGGATGTAGAGCGCTAAGATTAAATCTATTTTTTATTTGAGAATTTGTATAGTAAAGATTTCAAAAAAAAAATTTGGAATTATATAAAAAATATTTTTTTATTTTTAAAAATTTATTTATAAAACAAAAAAATTCAAAAAATAACAAAATAATAGTTCAACAATAACACCAAACACACCTAAAATCTAAAACAGTATTGTGATGTATCTTGATTTAAATAAAGAAAGGTAGAGGTTTGGTATAATTAATATATTATTCACACTTTGGCACAACTATTTAATTAATTAATAAAATAGAGAATGTGCTTTTATGGTGGATTACCTTACAAAATATTATTCATTTAAATAATATTTTATTTTAATATTTGGTATATTAAAAATTGAAATTCATAATTTTTTATTTTTTTTATATCTAGCAGGGAGAGATATGTCTTTCTAGGTTACCTGGACCAAAAACAATAATCATGATTGGTCTTTTTTATGGTAGGAACATGACCTACCTATCCCTTCCTCTCTTGTTTTATTTTTTTGGGATTAAAATATAATAAAAATAAAATTTAAATCAAAATAAGCACTAAAGAGACCAAATATACTTAATCTGAAAATTGAAATATTAAACTTAAGATGGATATTGGGCACTAAGGTTAAATATAGGGTACTTGAGGTAAAGAAAAAAAAACAGAAAAAAAAAAGAATAAAAATGAGAAATAAAAGAGTTATTAAACAGCCTTTAATTAATTGATACCTGTTGAGGCTATAAAATCTTGGATCTTATTTCTAGCCAGCGATAGCACCTCCATGTTCCTCAATGAATCAAATTCTGAGTTAAGAAAAGAATACAAAAGAGTTAATATAAAATTTTTAGGCCTTTTATTCTCAAATTGAAACTTACGAGTATCAATTCGTGTGGGTCTAAGTACCTTTCATGTTTATTGATCCTTGCAACTGGTTGCCACAAAGATATAGATATTTGAGAGATGAAAGCCCTTCAAGGAATGATAGGATGGTATTATTGAAGTTATTAAAGTTTAAATCAAGAATCTCCAATTTGTTAAGCCTTGATGGTCCTTCAGAGCCTGCATGATATTTATAGCAAGCGGTTAGTGATTAATTTCGAAATCAATTACATTTCAAATCCTAAATATTTATTTTTGTCTTCAAAGAATTTAATCAAGAGACAAATCTTTGATTTGAAAAGCAACTACATGATTATCACTCACCTTAAAATCATTAATTATTTGAAATATTGAGAAAAAAAATTATAGGTTAATCAAATGGTTTGGTAATAAACTAAATTTAACAGTTATGATGTATTGATATTAAATTGTAGGTTAATTATTTTAATTTTTTTGATGTATTGATATTAAAAATAAATTTAAAAAAATAAAAAAATAGTTTTTTTATACATTACAAAATAAAAAATTAATTTACTGTACTTTCAAACTCTTAATTGGTTAATTAATCAAACCACTTAGAGTTAATATATTTATAAGATAACAAGAAGCAGGTGATAGGAGAGCCCTTTTACAAGACCATGCGGCCAAAGTCACCAGAGATTAACAGTGAATGGTAGAATGAACTGATTTGGCTCCTCGCCCCCGATCAAGTTAGTAGTATTGTGGTGTAACTTGATTTAAATAAAGATATGCAGAGGTCTAGTATAACTAATATTTTATTCACCCAGACATATTTATTGAATTAATTAATAAAATACTAAAAGAGAATGTGCTTTTACGATGTTGCACCACAAAGTATTATTTATTCAAATAGTGCTTATTTTAATTTATATTTTTTTAATTTTAATTTTATATTTTAACTAGTAATTGAAATTCATGATTTTTTTATCTAGTAGAGAAAAATATGTTTTCCTAGGCCATTCATAAAAAAAATCATAATTTACTATTGATTTTTTTCATAGTAACCAACATATCCCTTCCTCTTATCTTTTTTGTTTTTAGAATTGAAATATAATAAAGATAAATTTTAAATCAAAATAAATACTACAAAGAGAAAATACATTTAGAACCCGTTTTATTTTTATTTTTATTTTTATTTTTATTTTTATTTTTTGTATTTAAAAAAAATAAATTTTTTTGTTTATTTGAAGTTAATTTTTTTATATTTTTAGATTATTTTGATATACTGATATTAAAAATATAATTTCAATATAATTTTTTAAAAAATTATTTTAAAAACAATCATTAGTATATATCTTCTTAATCCAAGACTTGAAAGATTAAACTTAAGATTTATATAGAGCACTAAGATTTATGTAGAGCACTAAGGTTAAATCTAGGGTGCTTGAAGCATAGCAAAGTCTAGGGTCAAGGTGTTCTAAATCGAGGTTGGTATGGTTGAAAATTAAGTCGGTATTGAGTAAAGGTCACAATGACACCTCCCAGCTTTGGATTCCCATTAATTTAAATATATAATTGAGACAAAATGTGTAGTGTTATTTATTAAAAATTGAAGACAAACCCACACTAAAAAGAGAGTAAAAAGAAGAAATAAAAAAATTATCAACCGACCCTTAATTAGTTGATACCTGTTAAGGCTATAAAATCTTGGATCTTATTTCCAGCCAACCATAACTCCTCCAAGTTGCTCAATGAATCAAATTCTAAATTAAAGGAAATAATATAAAAGAGAAGAGTTAATATAAAACTCTTAGGCTTGTTATTCTCAAATTGAAATTTATAGGGATCAATTCATAACTTTATATCAAAGAATAGAACCTTATGTGTCTAACATTTCAACACCTTTTCAATTGGTTGCGATGATGTGTATATGTGGGTCTAAGTACCTTCCATGTTTATTGATCCTTGCAATTGGTTGCTAACAAGATACAGATATTGGAGAGATGAAATTCCTTGGAGAGATGATAGGATGCTATTGTTGAAGTTATTGTAACCCAAGTAAAGAACCTCCAATTTTGCAAGTCTTGATAGCCTTTCGAAACCTGCGTGCATGCAAGATTTCTAGTTACTTGCTAGGGTAAAAAGCTAAAAACATTATTTGATTAATTAAAAGAATAAATCGATTTCAGTTTATATATGTTAATTTTCGTGCTAAAATTACGAAAGATGAAGTCTTTAATGAAGAGGCAAACCTTCATTCGCAACACAGCCAGCTATGCCATTTCCAGCCAAGTCAAGAACTTTGAGTTCTTGGAAGGGAAGAAATAGAGATGCATTTAGGTGCCAATCTCCCATAGATGAGTACCAATATCTTGCGTAGGAAAGATCGATTTCGACGACTCGTCTTGTAGTGGAATTGCTGCAGGTAACTCCTTCCCAGCTGCAACAGAGAGCATCTTTTCCCCAATAGGATAGCTGGTTTGGCTTACGATTTGGGTATTCAGCAAAGGAAGTTTTGATCTGCAAAAGAGCAATTCGTTCTTCCTCCAAACACCCTTGCGATAGAAGCATGGCATTAATCATCATTATCACCGCCATTGCTGGCAGAGAGAACCTGTTTAATCCCATTTGTACCTCTGTTTCTGCTTGAAATTAAGGTATCAAATACTTGTTAGGAGCCAAAGGCTCTTTATAGGGGAGAGCACCATGCATTGCCGTCCGCGTGTTCATTGAACGGCGGGCCCATCTTTGATCAAGTGGATCTTTTATGGAAGGTGACGTAAGGTTCCTCAGTCCATCAATTTCCATGAAGTTTCAATTTTTGTTTTTGTTTTAGAAAAATGTAAAATTATCACTCTTAAATAAAGCTCGTTTAATCTTAAGACTTGCAGGAAAACCATCAGTATGTTGCACCTGATTTGTAATTTAATTAAAGAGAATTATGATTGTTTTTAATTTGATTATAAAGAAAGAGAACTAGTCTTAGCCGTGTGAGCTTGTGTTCGATAACTCATTTGAAAATTAATAAGAAAAAAAAATGCATGATTATGTTTGTGATTTGTCGTCCAATAAAATCTATACCTTCGCTGGTTGAGCAAAAAGCTATGTTCATTGGGTGACCCAAGTTTGGAAGTCTTTGTTGCATAAAAAAGGAAAATTAAACATTGACTTGGATTCAGCTGAGAAAATGAACAACGTTGTCGTTGCCATGGATGATAGTGCTTAATTTTTACAATAAGAGAAGAATTTTTTAATTTCCATGTCCGTTATTGATGGAATTAATTAATATAAATTTAATAATAAAATAAATTTTAAAATAATATCTAATGAGCTAGAAAAAATTTAAATTAAATAAATTATTTAAAATTAAATAAATAATAAAAATAAAATAATAAAAAATATCTTAATGATAAAAAAATTTCATATACCTCGAATCTCCAATTTTTATATATTTTTGGCAGATTTGAGTCTTGATTTCAAACATTTTTTTTTTTAAGAATAAATTATTGGATTTACAATATTTAGTTGGAAAGTTTCAGATATCTAATTTATATTATAATTTTAAACGCAACAAAATTCTACCAGTAGCTTCAAATATGGACAAAAAATACATGAAAGTCTAATTTGATATATTTAACAAGATTCGTCTATTAAGTTTTACCCTCTAAAATATTATATTCTAGAACTTTATTTAACCTAAAAATTTATCACAATATATTTTTATATATCTAATATTTCTTTTTAAAATTTTAGCTCTATCTAATATAAAGCTTGAAAGATATGTTTAATCTCATAAGATTGATCAGCAGATATTTTAAGATTAATTTTGAACTTGATTTAATTTATATAACAAATTTAGTAAACTTATAAAATCAGATTGAGTTTATTAATTTTGTACAAATTAAATCTATTTTTTTTTTAATTTTACATATTAGATAAAAATTTAAATAAATACATCATCAATCTCCCCCGTCTAGATTATCAAAACTCTCAATCCCCCGTATCTTTAGGGGGCGGCAGTGCATGGTATGCTTCTCTCATGTTTATTTTTTTTCTTTTCTTTTAAGTTTTTTTCAAGTTTTTTGTATCCTTTTTTTTTTTAGATTTTTATTTTCTCTTTTCTTCTATGAAAGTTTTTTTTTTCTTACTTTTGTCTTTTTTTTTTATTTAATCTCACGTATATTTAAAACCAATTTAACTATCTATTTTTTGGGTTTAAAAGAGCTATTTTTGTATTATAGTAGCAATTATTTTTCAATTTTTTTTAAAATATATCAAAATAATATTTTTTAAGATTTATTTTTTATATTAGCACATTAAAATGATCAAAAAACACTAAAAAATTATTTTCAAAAAACACATTAATGTTTTTTTAAATATATCAAAATAATATTTTTTAAGATTTATTTTTTATATTAGCACATTAAAATGATCAAAAAACACTAAAAAATTATTTTCAAATCTAAAAAAATATAATAAAAAAGTTCTAAATTAAATAAGAACAAAATATAAATCAATTAGAAAAATATTATAAATCATGAACAATAATGTTTGGATCTTAACTATTTAAATGCTTTTTTGACCTTGAATGGTTAAAAAAATTTAATATAATAATCTCTAAAATCTTTAAGCTAAATCTGACATTTATATTTAAAGTTATATCTACTAAAATAAAACAAGGTATTTAGAGGAAAAAAATACCCTGCATCAATTATGTAGAATCCAGTCTCGATCATTGTGTTCGCAATGAGGGGCTAATATTATGTATATGGAACCCATAAATTATAATATAAAGATTTACGATATTGAGAGTTCTTATAAGAGATTTCAAATTCATATTTGTGATTTTTTTTAATGTTGAAACTCTATTTCTAGTATACATTATAGCACTTCATGACATGTTTTTTAGACTGTAAACTTGTTTATGCAAGTAACTAGGTAGCGTATCCATGTTAATTTCTAATCCTAAAAAAAATATTGGTATCATTTATTAAAAAATATATTAATAATAAAAACAGAATTTATACTAACAATTATATTCTCTCTATAAAATTTAAATTATTAAGAAAACTGAAAAAAAAAATTCAAAGAGCACCTCACAAGATCAAATATCTTTCAACTTTCAACTTTAGTTTTAGTTAGTATTAACAATTCTTTTTATTATTTACTGATTCATATGATTTTCAATTTGTTTTATTAAATGTACATTTTAACTTTTTAATTCTCAAATAATTTTTTTCATGATATTGAAAAATACGATCACAATACCTGCACATTATTTTTTAACGTTAAGGTGTTTCCTTTATTTCTTATGAACAAATCAAGCATGCAGTAGATGTGTACACTATAAGAGTATCCAAAGGCCACTTGGTGATGAGTCCAGCGTAATGATTTTTGTTAGGAAATCTAGTTTTCCATTTACCGTAATCCTGGTATTGAGAAAATCTATTTTTTGTTTTTTGTCTTCAATTAAATTTTTTTAGTTTTTTTATATAGTATTAATATGTGAAAGTAAAAAATAAATGTTAAAAAATAAAAAAAATTATTTTAAAACATTTATAAATAAAAAATATTCTAAAAACAACCACTTTCTTGAAGTAAAACGTTATGACTATTTGTAAATATGGATTGTTAGTACCTTTTAAAAAACTTTAGTTTGGTGGTTGAATGAAATTTCTTGGGGTGATTTTCCACCAGGCTCTGACTGATTGCATTTTTTTTTATTATTATTATTATTTTTTTGGCCGTGGGAGACACATTGAGCGTAAAGACCACGTCGTTGGTCTCTTTTTCAACGCCTTAATTTAGGGGGGAAACAGCTGAAAGCCATGAAAATACATTGATATTGTCTGAAATATTGTGCAAACACGTAAATCACATTCTGCAATCTAAAACAAAACACCTCAAAAATGAAAATTACAGGAATACACATTTAAATAAATAAACAAGAGAAAATAACATGGTTACCCTTGAAGGAACGCGAGAAAAACATTTTAAAAAAAATCACAGCAGTGCGTGGTGTGCACGTGCTGCAACAGGACAGGCTGAAAAACAATAGGGCAGGGAAAGTTGTAAGGTATTGGCCTTCAAATTGGCAGAAAAAGTAGATAAGAGCTTAGGAAGATTTGATGTCTAGGATTGATTCTTCATTTTTCGATCAAATTTTGGCAACTTCAAGCAAACTATTTGGTTTGTTGAGGTGTGCCGTGTCGTGTTTAGATGGTCAAAGATTAATTTAAAAATTATTTGCTGCTTGATACCAGGTTTGAAAATGTGAACCTATGGCAGTCCAATTCATTCATGGTTTTTGTTGCTTGATACCAGGTTTGAAAATGCTCTTCTTGAAGGAAGGTAATTTACTGATTTTATGGTCCTATAAGAATACATGCCTTCACTGGCTGGGCAAGCCAAGTCTTTCCTGCATATAGGATGAGATTGACAACTGAGAAAATTAGCAACCTTTTTCTCTACGCTTCCTACAAAGCTGTGATAATTATATATTCAAAATGATTTTAGTATTGAAACGGTGGTTAGGCTCGAGGGAAAGAAAAAGTTGCTGAGACTATTTTAGTATTCGATAAATAATAATAATAAAATATATAAATATTATCAATCCCACCAGAAACTCAATTTAATATCATCTCAATATATATATATATATATAACATTTATAATTTTATTTTTTAATAGATATACACATACATAGTATACATGTATGTTATTTTTTTATTTTATATTGAATAATAAATAGCACTTAAATAATGAAAATCTCAATAAATATTAAAAATTTGATAAATAGAATATAAATATATAAATTTCTTACTTTATCAAATAAAAAATAAATATAGTAGAAATTGAGTTATAGACACTAGTTTTTTAGACCACGCTATTGAATCCTTTTTAAAAAATCTAAAAAATGTGTAAATATATTAGGAAGTCCTGATTTTTATTCATATTGGCCAACAAAACATCTAAAATACATAAACGGTGACATATTAAGCAACACATTTAAAAAAAAATATAAGACGGTGGCATACTAGATTGACTCGGGTCAATCATAGTTACCCTATAAAACCCGTGATAAAGGATATGAGATTATAATAAAACCATAGAACTCATATCAAAACAAATCAGAAAACCTCATTCAAAAATCCATGCATACTATAGGCCTTGGACTAGATAATAATGAAATTGCAAATAATTTAATAAGACAATAAAAATAAAACCTTAATAATCCAATTTATAATAATTTAATTCAAAAACTAGAAAACTACTAGTCTTTTTGTCATTTTAATATCAAAATCACTTTAAAAAACAGTTTTAACCAACCACCTTAAAACTATTTTTTATTTAATATCATTTTCAACTATAATTTTAACCAAACATGTTTTATCCAACCAGCCACTTTTCCTAAATCAATTTTTTTTTCACACCACAATCTCAAAAACTACGACAACGTCCTAAATGATGAAGTTCTACCCTGAGATCCAAGAACCCAAATTCTAGAATTTTTTAAGTAAACCTAGAGGCCACTGTTTGATACCAGCAATGTTTCCAAAAACAGAAGATATACTGTTACTGCTATCCTTGATTTAATCAAGTGGCCTACCAATCGCCAAGAGAGTGAGCTACAAAAGCATGAACCCGATGAAATGTTTTATGGCATTCGCTGCCTATCTTTTAAGTCAGAAGGAAAATAAAAATTGTTGACCAAATGCCATTGGGCAAAATTCTCTTTCAAAACTTTTCTAGCCTCTCAAATACAAGGGCTAAAAACTTTTGGATGTCTAACCTGTCACGTGAAGATTCTTCATGAGAGACATTTGAGTCTTGAAAATGTCAAATAGCCAGTGTGACCCCTGGCATCAGCACATGGCCTAGCCTTGATTGTAGAAGAACTTGAGCTGTCCTGCACAGTGCTTCCTTCACTTGACCGTTGTCTCCGCTTGCACGGAGGAGACCCAACAGAAAGACCTTCATTGCCCTGGCAACTATCCATTTTCCCTTCGTGAACTTCAAATGTCCGAAGGAGAACCTCAAATGTCCTTATATCTATATGCCAAAAAATACACATTAGTGTACCGAAATAGATGCTGGATGCGCTTATAATAAACTGCTTGACCAGAACAAATATACAGAAAAACTTTTATCATGCAAACACTGCAAAGAGAGGGTGGAGAAATATCATATATAGGCTACAGAAGTTTTAACAAATAAAATGTGTTTTTCTAAAGAATTGATGAACCCATGACAGTATGAGAAATAAAATTTAGAACGGTTCCATCTTACTGGATGCTATACTCTCTTTTTATAGGTACAAAGCCAAAGAGGTTCAGACAACAATACTATAGATTTACCTCTAAAGTTCGATTTTAGAGCTTCACATGTGCGTTGTACTTGCTCAATGCAAGGTGAAAAAGAGCACAAAGTCCCATCTTGTTTCAACATTTTCCCAGCTGACAGAATGGCCAGCCATGGTTGGGGTAGGTCCAGAAATACAGAATCAGCCAACCCAGAATACTCATCTGGAAATCCCTCGCCTTGGATATCTCTTACTCCCACTGTAACTACACTGCCTACTCCTGTGCTTTGAAAATCTTCTCTAAACAAATTAAAAAAATAAAAGCAAAGCTTTAATCTAGTTCGAATTGTTCACATGTTTGGACAAGTAATAAAAACAACCTAACATGAGTTGAGTTGAGACTTACTTGAAAGATGTAAGATGGAAAATAAGGTAAGAGGCGTGTTTACCTGGCAGAGGCAGCCCTTTGTTGATGGAAATCAAAAGTATATACGTGTCCTGTAGGAGCTACAGCCCTAGCAAGAGAGGTGGTTAAAGATCCACTGCCAGTTCCAGACTCGAGCACCAAAGAACCAGGAACAATTTCCAAGTAGGTAATGAGAAAAGAAAAAAAAAAACCTAACAAAAAAAAAAAAAAAAAAAACCCTGAACCATAACCAAATCTCACTAACCAAACCATGCATTAATTAATCATTACTTACCTGTTAGTTAAAATATGATGCTAATCGCTATATGTAAAGCAGCTACAATCAAGAGACAAATACAGATCAGCATGTGGTTTGTTTCCAAGAAGATAAGGGTTTCACTTTGTCTCTTCTACTCTCAATGACTCAATTCTTTTCCATCAATTCTAAGAGATGTGTTTCATAGAATAAACATGATCCTTAGGCTTTTTATACTGGGTTCTGTAGCAGATGTCCTGTTTATATGCTATCAAGAGATCGAGTTTTTTTTCTAAAGCTAGGTAATTTTTAAAAAACCTTCGATGGGGTATTCACACAACCTTTGGTGTACAGGCATTCTTATCATGAACTCTATAGGTGTAGTATTTAACTATAAATTTATAGAAAATACAAAACCTGTATACATTAATAATAAGACATAAAAGTCCTAAAGTCATTTTCATTCTCCTTCGCAGCTTTGCTGTGAGCTCTAATATTAGATTCAACTTCATTTAGTGTTACAGCTTGCTTCTTCTTTCCTTCTAGTAAGAAATTGTGACATGTCTTATATCACTGAAAACAAATAACCTGTAGTTCCATTTATTTCTCTCACTTTTCTCGAAAAAATACTTCCTCTCAAACTCTAGTTTGGGACACTTAACTAAAAAAAAAAGTCGACAACAACCTTTTTATTGTTTTTCCTTCATTAGGCTAAAAATATTAGACAACAACCTTTTTATTGTTTTTCCTTCATTTTCTTTTATATGGTTGATATTTTTCTCCATCATTTTGTTTATTTCTTGTAGTTAGGACATGATTTTTTCGGATATGATTCTAGATTTAAATGGGAATTTTATCTCTAGATCTAGGAGATTGGATCCTCTGAACAAATGTTTGGAGATTGTATCTGTTATTTAGATAGAATTGAATGTATTAGATGGTTAAAATCTACTACCATAGTGCCTGATGGTGTGATCCGTTCCCCATTGATTATAGTCCTTGCCCTCTAGAATCCACATTCCTTATAAATCACTTTCTGGTTTGCTTAAACCTAGCTGATTGGTTTTTACAAGCTGTCAATTTTGAGAATCCATTGCCTTTGATTATTTAAGAACTAAAATATACATTTAAGTCATAAATGACTAAACTAACTGGGCAAACTAGAATACATCATGGTGTTGTCAATAAATCTTGCTTTAGGGAATTGATTT